>NC_069499.1:1232800721-1232888221 GCF_027579735.1 Bombina bombina
AGACAAACACTGTGAGGGACTTCAAGAATGCATGGGATAAGCATAAGGCTAACCTAGGAACTAACACTTTATAGATAATAAGGGTTGACTTGTTGGGCCTATGTTCTATTATTAGATTCCAAGGGTTATCACGTACCCCATACATTTTAAACGTAAATAAAAGGTGTCACAAAGCAGAAAAATGAATAAATGGAAATCATTGCCATTTAATGACAGCCTAGGTGCCAATCACTGTGGAGCTTGAAAAAAAAGGGTTAAATATCAGAAATCAGAAAACACACCAAGCTCCGAGTTCAACTTAATGGCTCATTGATTTAAGTCAATCATCATATTCAAATGTGACTATTAGGAAGCAGTTCCTGGAAAAGTCAGAGTGCTGATTTATGTAGCAAGAAATCAGTATCTTCCTAAATAGCTCTGCATCTTTGCTTGTTACTGATAGTCCTTGATAAGCATTTCACAGAAGTCAATAAACTTGATAAGAACACACTTCATAAATTAATGGGATGTTTGCTCTAAGGTTACTAGTGTTTTTTTTCAATATATATTTTCATCTCATGTCTGTAGGGTAAACAAAGGTCTTCCCATATAGGGGGTTTAGATAACTTTTTCTAAATGATTCTGATTAACATGATAATGAAGTATATAAGTCAGTGTCAGATAGATCAGCACATGCAAACAGATATGTGATATTGAAGAGACAAAAAGGAATGTTACACCAGCTCTCAAAGATACCTAATTAAATCTAAGAGATACACATATCAAAGGGTGGAAGCGCCACTAGATAGGCTAAAGTGTAGATACACTAAATAGCATGTAGAAAAGAATGGGCAGACACTCCAAAAGTCAGTTCAATATATTTTACTCAAGGCAGCAGTACATACAGAGCAACGTTTCGGGGTTCACACCCCCTCCTCAGGCTCAATACAAATTAATGTAACATACAATCCTTAAATAGCCAGACAGTCCCACCCCTACCAATTATGACATCATCAAAGATCTCATGTGAAAAACTAAAAAATTAAAGTGCCAACATATTTTAACACAGAAATTGTATAATTTTAAAGGAGATAGAATAATAACCAAAATAACAGCTAACAATTTGCAAAAAAAATTATTTATATATTATTATTATACCATAGATAATTCAATCAAATAAACCTTCAATTAAACTCATTATAAATGTTTTCATTAAAAATTTAAACTAAATATTAAATAAATGTAATTATGATATACTCATAACCCTAACCTAGTTCCTCCGTACTTAACCATTAATTTATTTTCATAATCTTTTTCTTAATCTACATTACAGAAAAAAATAGAAAAAGCCAGTGAGATTATATTCCCTATTAAGGCACTTAGGATACAACGTACTAAGCCTATGTATCCACATGGCTTCTTTTTTAAGTAACATTTTCTCCCTATCAAAGCCAATAGTACATTTGGACACCTGATCCAATACCATTAACCGCAACTGATTGACCTGATGTCCCCTCTCAAAAAAATTATATGGGACAGGAAGGTGTCTCATTTTGGGGTTCCTAATGGTAGACTTACGTTGTGTTAAGCGATTCTTAATGGGCTGTATCGTTTCCCCAATGTACAGTAAGCCACATGGGCATTTGAGCGCATACACAACATAAGATGATTTGCAATTAAAATGACCTTTAATGTGAAAAAGTTTACCAGAAAAGGGATGACTAATAGTTTTACCTTTTATAATACTGTTACAGTGAGAACAGCTTAAACAGGGAAAGGTTCCATTTTCTATGGGTCTGAAGACCCTTTGTGTATTCCTTAGGGGTTTAATCCTAGCCCTTACTAATTGTTTACCAATGGAATTACCTTTCCTAAAAGAAGACAAAGGAGGGTTTTTAAATTCCTCAATTTCAGGCATAGAATCTCTTAATATGAACCAATTTCTACAAATCCCTTTATGTAACTTGACACTAATGTCACTAAAATCTGATACAAAGGCCAATTTTTTAATTACACCAGTCTTTTCCTTTGGTTGAAGATCTATAGTCTCTAACTCTCCTGGGGAATACCCCCTCTCCTGATATCGCCTGCGCATCTCATTTAAGAGCATAGAGCAAATCAGAGGATCAGAGACTATTCTCTTCACTCTAAGGAACTGAGATTTAGGAACACTTCTGAACACCCTAGGTGGGTGATAGCTTTGACGGGATAGCAATGTATTTTTATCCGTGGGCTTTCTAAAAATATCTGTTTCAAAGTGGTCACCCACACGTGTTACCACGGTGTCTAGGAACGCTACTTGATCAGTGTGATAATTAGCAGTAAATTTAACAGTCGGTACCTTATTCTGTATTTTATTGCGGAACACCTCAATGGATTCGATGTCACCCCGCCATATGATGAAGAGATCATCTATATAACGCCACCATGCCAATCAATTCTGAAAATCAGGATCAGTATATACTACCTGTTCCTCCAACTGATCCATGAATAGGCAAGCATAGGCAGAGGCCACATTCAAACCCATTGAGCTGCAGAAAGAACCTGTCGTCAAAAGAGAAATAATTATGAGTTAAAACCAACTCAAGTAACTCCATAAAAAAGTTAATTTGTACTTCAGAATATTTTTCTGATTTTACCAAAGCAGACCAGGCACTATTTATATCATCAGCATGGGGAATAATAGTGTAAAGACTACTAACATCCCATGTAGCCATAATGATATATTCTGGTAGATCAGAAAAATTTCTAATTTTATTCAAGAAGTCACCCGTGTCTTTCAAAAATGATCGTCCCTGTCTTACAAGAGGAGTCAGAATTTTTTCCAAAAATTTTGAAATAGGACTAAATAAAGAATCAATAGAAGCCACAATGGGCCTACCCGGAGGATCATAAAGATCCTTGTGAATTTTAGGTAGAACATAAAAATAAGGGGTTTTAGGATTTTGTAAAAAAAGATAATCAAACATTTTTTCATTAATGATGCCATCCTCAACCGCCTTACTAAAGATACCCCTAACTCTAACCATAAAATTGGGTAGTGGATCAATCTCCAATTCTTTATAGACTAAAGGGTCATTTAGCTGTTTCCAAATTTCATTTTTATATTTGGAAGTATCCATAACAACTGTGGCTCTGCCCTTGTCTGCCCCTTTAATCGTGATGTCAGGATTATTTTTCAATTTATCAAGGGCCATCTTCTCAGCCACAGTTAGATTATGTTTTAAATCCAAATTAGAAAATGTATTAACCAGCGCATCAAATTCTTTATTAATAACACTAATAAAGGTATCAACTGAATGATTATATGTAGAAGGAACACATTGACTCTTAGTATACAAATCAAACATAGATGGATCTAAGCCACCTTTATCTCTGACTGAGCCAATATCCTTATTACATATAGATTCCCCCCAAAAAGCTTTCAATTTAATAGTTCTATACAGTTGATATAGATCTAATTGCAGCTGGAAAGTATCCACTTGTGCAACAGGGCAGTATGTTAGTCCCTTTGACAACACAGAAAGTTCCGCAGTAGACAATTCATAACTAGAGATGTTAATCACATTATCACAGTTACTTATTTCTTCATTCGGCGTGTTCGCCGTTGCATACCCTGACTTTGACCTCCTTGCTCGTTTGTGGCTCCTCCGGTTTTTAAAAATTTGATTATTTCATCAAAATTTACATTTCACTCCTTTTGTGAAAAAAAAACTTACCTTTTAAACTTGACAGCTGCTCCAGCTTCCTCCAGTCGTCGCAAGCCATTTCTGATGTCAGAAATGATGGATGGGTCATCCTCCAATCACGGCTTCCCCCCCGGGGGAATCAGTGTCTTATTAAATGCCGTGATTGGAGGAAGCGGGATTCCTCATTTTAGACCCAGAAAGAGGCTTTGAGACGGATGGAGGAAGCTGGATCTGCTGTCAAGATTAAAAGGTAAGTTTTTTTCACAACACGAGTGAAATGTAAATTTTTATGAATTAAAGTGCCCCTATTTTTAATCAAATTTTTAAAAACCGGGCACTTTAGCATCAAAATTTACATTCAATTTAAAGAAAAAAAATTGCGTTTAGTTTCCCTTTAAGGTTAATTTTAGCTTTAGTGTGGAGATTACCCTTCCACCTTCTGATCCCTACCTGATCCCTAAGCAGCTCTCTTCCCTCACCCCCCACTGGTCACCACCATCTTAGGTACTGGCAGACAGTTTGCCAGTATGCAGTTTAGTTTTTTTATTATAATTACTATTATTTTTTTATATATTTTATATATATACTGCAGTGTAGTAATCCTTCTCAACCCTCCTACCTCCCTGATCCCCCAGAATAGCTCTCTAACTCTCCCCCTCCCACTAATTGCGGCAATCTATTGTTTAGAAAAAAATTCCTGCCAATCCTGACTGTAAACACTTTCAAAATGCATGTGTGCTATCTTGGAAAAAGGAAACAGTGCCTGATGGCGGTGCTGCCTGATGGCGGTGCTGCCTGTAAGCAGTGTTTAAACGCGGGGCCCTAGGCAGCTGCCTCGGTCGCCCTGCCCTAAGGTTGTACCTGTATGCACATATATTAAGAAAAATAGTCCATAAAATCAAAACGTGTACACTGAAAAAGGAAAAGAGTAAAAAAAAATATATCCTGCGTTAGTGATTCTGAAGTGTTAAATTCTTAAAAAAGGCCTAGATAAAGGGCTGAAACGCGTTGCCCGAGGGTATTCTGCTAAAGCTACTGACTAACTTTTATTTGGTAAGTCTCTTTTTGGCATTTGGGTATTTATTATTTGTACAATATTTAGATTTCTTTTTTAGGTCACAACTACACATGAGGACTTGTTATACACATTACTGAAGTACATCTGTTGGATTTATTCAGAATAATAACTGGGACAGCATCACACTGGAATTTAACACCTCAGAATCACTAACACTGAATATATTTTCCTTTCCTTTTTTTTCAGTGTTAACGTTTTAATTTTATGGACTATTTTTCTTACTATACGTGCATATATATCAATTTGTTGCATTATACTACCTGCTCAGTTTTTAATTAATAATTTTAATAAATTCTATACAGTTATATACTTATACTTTAGTGCAGTGGTCTCAAAGTACCGGCCCCAGGGTCATATGCGGCCCTCAAGATAGTATCATCTGACCCTCCCTTGTTTAATAGGTAAACCCTTAGTTTGGGCTGTCAGTTTTCTTTTTTAGGGTCTCTAAGAGGTGTAACTAGTTGATATTCTATATATGCACCCACAAGCTAAAAGACAAGTGTCCAGTATAGATTCCCACCATGCACTTCTTTTTATGTTGTTATACAGTTCCAGAATTATCACTTCACTTGGCACTCAAAAGATAGATATAGACAACAGTGTTTGTCTATTGTGGGGTACAACTCCCACCATGAACTACTACTTGGGTAAATGTCACTTCTAGTTCTTAGTATATCCAGTTCCGGAGAACTCACTTACAGTTCAAGTAGCCCCTATGGGAGAAGAGCACTTGGCCAGTGGCCCCCAGATACCCCTGCTTCAGTGTATATATTTATGTATCTACACTTTAGTCTATCTAGTGGCGCTCCTATCCAGTGAGATCAGCACAAGCACTCAGGTACCTCTCCAGCAATGCAAAGTGGCTCTTATAATAAACAAAAAAAATATATAATGTTACTGTAAAACAAAATTCAATTGTCAAAATTTTATTGGAAAATGCTTTACAGCATGATAGATCAATTATTATTAATGAGCTTTGGAAGTTTTTTTGTAAAAAGAAAGTGATTTGAGACTAATAATTTTGCGTAGTAAAAAAATGTTGCAGTGCACGTTCATTATTTATTTTGCCCCCCTTTCCTGTAATTTAACGTTGAAAATTTTAGGTTTTTCAACTTCTACAAAAATGCAAAAACTCCAGAGTTTTACAGTGCATGAACCTTCAACATTTTACACAGTTAGGGCTAGAATACAAGTGCTGCGGTAAATCTAAAATTTTCACTAACGAAAACATCTTTGTGCTTCTCGGGTTCCGTTCATATTACAAGTTGAGAAATTCATTACTTTGCACTAGTGGTAGCCCAAAAAATGCTAGCTGAGTTTTCATGTGCGCGTGCATGTGTTCACTCATAGAAATCAATGGAGAAAAAAATTGAAAAAACTTAACCTTTGCACGAAAGCGAAAAAAAAAGTGAAAAAACCAAACACCCTACCGTAAGCCCCTAGCCTAATAACCTCTAATCCGCCATCCCCCCACATTGCAAACACTAATTACAAGTATTAACCCCTAAACCGCCACCCCCCATATGGCAAAGTATCTAAATAAACTATTAACGCCTAAACCACCATCCCCCACATGGCAAAGTATCTAAATAAACTATTAACCCCTAAAGCACCATCCCCACATCGCTAAGTATCAAATAAACTATTAACCCCTAAACTGCCACCCCCACATCGCAAACTACCTAAATAAAATATTAACCCCTAAACCGCCACCCCCACAACACAAAGTATCTCAATAACCTATTAACGACTTAATCGCCACCCCCACATCGCTAAGTATCGAATAAACTATTAACCCCTAAACCGCCATCCCCCCACATGCAAAGTATCTAAATAAACTATTAATCCCTAAACCACCATCCCCCCACATCGCAAACTACCTAATAAAATATTAACCCCTAAACCGCCATCCCCCACAATGCAAAGTATTAAACTATCATCTAAACCTTCTAACCTAACACCCCTTAACGTAACCAAAATTAAAATACCCATAAATTGACTTAAAAAAAACCCTAACTACCTAAAAATAAAAAACTTACCTGCAAAATTAAATTAAAACTTAATCTTACCTAAAAAAAAACACAAAAAAACTACCATTACTGAAAAAAAATTATATTACAAAAAAACTACTATTTATCTCCAAAAAAAATTACCAAAAAAAAATCCTATTCTAATTCCCCTTAAAAAAACACCCCAAAATAAAAAAATCCTATTTTAAAAATAAACGAACAGACCTTAAAAGGGCCTTTCATAGGGCACCCCTCGAACCCCCAATTTAAAAAAAAAAAAAAAAAAACGAACAAAAAAATCCTAAACTACCCATTGCCCCGAAAAGGACATTTGGATGGGCATTGCCTTTAAAAGGGCATTTTGCTCTTTTGCTGCCCAAAACCCCCAAAAAAATCCCTAATCTAGAAAAAAACAAAACCCCAACCCCCCCAAAAAAACTAACTCTAACCCGACAGTTGGTACTCACCGGTAATGATGGGCGGCGGTCCATCTTCCTTCATCTTCATCCCGGCCGTAGTTCATCTTCTATCTTCATCCCAGTGGTGGCAGCGAGGTCATTGATGACGTCGGTGGTCCTCTTCTGACCTTCAACAGGTACGTCCTCTTCATGCGGTCTCCCGCTGCACACTAAATAGTGAATGCAAGGTGCCCCTTTTATATAGGGGTACCCTTGCATTACTATTGGCTGATTTGAATCTTCAAATTCAAATCAGCCAATAGGATGAAAGCAAAATCGATGATAAATTGGTTACTGGGCATAATGCTAAGGCGGACGCTAGGAAAACTAGCAAATTTAACCTTTTTTGAGCGCATCAGGGCACTTTGGCAAACGTGAACAAAGTGAGTGGAATGTATAGTTGGACTTGCCCAATTTTAGACGCATTTTGCATGAATAAATCAGGGGATTCAGTCGTATGTGGATTTATAGGCGCAATTTTAGGAGAATTGCTTTGATAAATTGTGCTTTAAGTGCCATTCGAAAACAATGTTTGAGAAAGAATACATTGCTTTTGAATTAGACAAAATTAAAAATCCTGTAAAAATCTCCTCAAATTGTGTTTTCTGATTGAAATCTTGACAAATTGCTACCATGCAATGTGTGGAGGGTGATATCTCACCACTCACATTTGATGGGTTTATGGCACAGTTATAATTATGGGGATTTGAAATGAATTAGATTAGCTTTAGTTTTGAAAACTCAGCCATTGTTAATATATGGTCAAAACTGAAATGTGCAATTCAATTTTAAATTGAAGCATTTTTGTAGTTTATTTAAATTAGAAAAAAAGTGCTTCTAGTAAAAGCTACAACTGTTTCAATGACATACGCACATATGCTGGGATGAATACCATATGCACCGTCATCCAAACATTATACCTGTTCAGAGCATCAGTGGTGGCTCATATGACACAAATTAAAAGAACATTAAAGGGACAGTCTAGTCAGAATTAAACTTTCATAAATCCGATAGAGCACACAATTTTAAACAACTTTCCAATTTACTTTTATCATCAAATTTGCTTTGTTCTTTTGGTATTCTAAACTAAACTAAAACTACACATAGGTAGGCTCATATGCTAATTTCTAAGCCCTTGAAGGCCGCCTCTCATCTGAGTGCATTTGGCAGTTTTTAACTGCTAGAGGGTGTTAGTTCACGTGAGCCATATAGATAGCATTGTGCTCACGCCTGTGGAGTTATTTAAGATTAAGCACATTTATTGCATGAAATGCAAGTCTGTCAAAAGATCTGAGATAAGGAGGCAGTATTCAGAAGCTTAGATACAAGGTAATAACAGAGGGAAAAAGTATATTAATATAACAGTGTTGGTTATGCAAAAATGGGGAATGGGTAATAAAGGGATTATCTACCTTTTTAAACAGTAAGAATTCTGGAGTAGACTGTCCCTTTAAGCACTTCTTGCTTTTGTATAAAGATTGTGTTTGTATCGCACACACTAGAGAGTTCTAGAAGCAAATTCTGTAACCTACTAATGCTGCAAATGGTAATAGGTTTAGCCAGTGTTAATGATTATGTTAAAGTTTTTGCTTTAAAGGGACACTAAACACAGATTGTAAACTACATGATTATAAACCTTCATATATAAGAATAATTTTGCATTGAAAAATGATATACATAATACAACCACTAAAAGCTAGTGCATAGGACATGCATAGCATATGCACGTATGCTGCACGTATGTTTCACTACAACAAATTTTTTCTGTATTGAAATTCAGTTAGGCATTATGCTCCTCTAACAAACTAATACATGCAAGGATTGCAACTAAACTGAACTGAAATAAGGGGGCAGCCTGCAGACGCAGATTACAAGGTAATCACAGAGGTAAAAAGTGTATTTATATAATAGTGTTGGTTGTGGGAAACTGGGGAATGGGTATTAAAGGGATTATCTATCTATCTTAAACCATAGAAATTCTGGAGTAGACTGTCCCTTTAAAGGGACATAAAACAAGTTGGTATAGAGACAAAATAATATTATATGCACTTTAATTACTTTACCTGCAAATTTATACTGCAGTGCCTCGTCATTAACCCTTTCTTTGTAGTTTCTGAATTGTAAAGCTCTAACTCCCCCCACACATTTCCTTCTATGGCTGTATCTATATCTATTGTTGTTTGGTAGAATGCAAAAGTGCATAGGGATTATCTGCTGGAGCATGCCTAGAAGCTGTGAAATCAGTTAAAATACAATGCCTGTGTCTAAACACTAATAGGGGGTGGAGTTGGCTGCTCCAGGCAGCTTAGCTATGTATTCTTATTTTTGAAAATTATTTTAAAATACTTGCCAGCAATTTTTTAAAAAAAAAATTTTATGCAAATTATTTTTAATTAATTAGCCCTTTTAGGATATGGACAGCTCCCAACCTGTTTTATGTCCCTTTAAGGGGATACAATATTTACTATTTTTCACTCCACTGGTCATGTGCATTGCACAGTTTTATAATTTAGATAAATAAATAATAATCCATTTTAAGTGTAAAAAAGTTGGAACAAAAATGTGTATTTGGCTTTTCAACAGATTGTCCCCTGGCTGATTGACTCCCAGTTGGGACAACATCTCTGATCACAACTGGCTCTAAAACGTTCATAAATTCTGCCTAGAGCTGCCTTGCTGAAGATTCATGAATATGAAAGCAGAACGTTATCCGTAGAGTGTTCAAATGATTTCATAAAAGCTTATTTCCAAGCTTGTTTTTCATCCCCTATCTGACTGATTTACAACCTGTGCTAAATATGTGTATTGATGGTTACTGCCTTCAGGAAGATATTTAGCATCCAGTCTGGGAATAAAGCTAATATTCACTGCAAACCATCCTTTAACACACTATTAAATCATAACATGGAGATTTGTTAGAAATCATTGAATTAAAGGGACATGGAACGCCCACATTTTCTTTAACAGGTTTAATGGAGGTCCCAGAGTGAGAAGTATGACATCAAAAAATAATAATAGTGTATCTTTACTCCACCACCATCAACCACCAATATAAATATTTATTTTAATATTAATTTATAATTAAAATATAAATTAAACACAG
Organism: Bombina bombina; assembly: GCF_027579735.1. Lineage (NCBI taxonomy): Eukaryota > Metazoa > Chordata > Amphibia > Anura > Bombinatoridae > Bombina > Bombina bombina. The sequence goes on from NC_069499.1 coordinate 1,232,811,038, forward strand.
ACAATGGCAGCTCATCTATGTGAGGTAATTCCTGACAGTAATTTAGTCAGCATTTTCAGAATAGGTAAGCACAATAAATATCGATAGACAGACAGATAGATACACACAAATCCTTGAATTGTTTGTGTATTGTTATTCTCTAGAAGTAGTGATAAACTAATCTGTAAGTAACATTTATCATTATATTTTTTTTGTTCAATGTAAATCTATATTTAAAAAGCAGATGTTACTCTATCTTGGAAGGCTTTTGCAATAATGCCTCTATAAGGCCAGATTACGAGTGGAGCGCAAAATATCGCTTACGTGAACGTGATATTAGCGCTCCACTCAGTTATACCAGCTCACGCAAATGCGTGCTGGTATTACAAGCTAGGTGCATTGCGAACGCAATCTCACATTCGAATCGCACGGAAGTTTTGCACTCACAAGAGCGTACTTCCATAGACTTCATTCCATTGGAGCCTCGTTCTCATGCCATGACACAGGGCATGGAAAACCTAGCAGTCGTGCAGCAATGGGCAGCAAATTGAAATATATATGTATATGAATATATACACATATTAACACATACATATATATGTATATAAGCATATACATGTATGTTTACAGGGAACATACAGTTCCCTATAGACTGCAATGTTAAGGCATTTTCAGTGCACCCCACACCCGCCAACTTTAACCCCTCATAACTGCTTCTTGCAGTTATATAAAAATAAAAAATAAAAATGCTACTTTTTTTATTATAGGAATAGTCTTGTCAAAACGAAACTTTCTTGATTCAGATAGAGCATACAATTTTAAGCAACTTTCTAATTTGCTCCTATTATCAATTTTTCTTCATTCTCTTGCTATCTTTATTTGAAAAAGCAAGAATGTAAGCATAGGAGCCAGGCCATTTTTGGTTCAGAACCTAGGTAGCACTTTTTGATTGATGTCTAAATGTAGACACAAATCAGCAAGCACTGCCCAAGGTCTGAACCAAAAGTGGACAGGCTCCTAAGCTTACATTCAAATAAAGATACCAAGAGAACGAAGACAAAATTGATAATAGGAGTAAATAAGAAAGTTAATTAGAATTGCATGCTCTATCTGAATCATGAAAGTTTAATTTTAACTAGACTACTCCTTTAATAACTACACTACATTGTATTTTGGGGGCAATTGGGGCACATTTTGATCTGATCTCTGGTTAATTTTTGGAGCGCTAATTGCTACCGGCGAGCTCGCAATATAAATAACCAGCCACTTGTAATGGCTGGCTATTTATTACGCGCCCCTAAAAACAGGCAAATTTTCTCTTTTACAGAGCACATGATAAATTAGCGCTCCACTTGTAATCTAGCTCTTAGGGTTTAAAAATGTAGATGATTTCCTAATCTGCCAGTGCGCATGAATACATCTCTATCAGTTTTGATCAAATTTATTTTTTACTTGATTTTATATACATTTTCAACAGACATAACATTTGTATTTGAAAATCAATCTGTCACCTATTTATCTATCTATCTTTCTGTTTGTCTATTTTTTTATATACATGATAAAAAAGTATTTAATAACAGTTACCTTGGAATGCTGTGTTTTTTCCATGCAAACAAAGCAAACCTTTTGTTTTGTTTAAGGGAAATCATGAAAACGCTTCTGTATCCCTTGTAATTCAGGCGGCTTTATACAATGCATGTCTGTGATGTGTAGCCACAACTGTAAAATATGTCAAGACTTTCTGGCCAGTCTCAGTATATAACGGAGCACACATCAGCATGAAGCACCTGCCTTGTAGCAAGAATGATGAATATCATTTAGAGCTTGCCAGTGCTTTTACGCAGTCTGTAGACAGTGTAAACTTCACATTAATCACTTGCAAGTGGTGATATCTGCTCAAATACCAGTAAAAAGGGCCAAATGATTAGGAATGTATTCAACACAACTCCATTTCACTGACAACCAAGACCTTATATTTAAGTCTGTTTTTGCATCAATGTCTTATTTATTTAACCGTTATTGCTGTCCATCATATTTATGAAATACATATATGTCTGTACAAGACTGTGCGATAAAGGATACTAGAAACAAGTCCACTTAAAAGAGCTGCATTTGAAATTGCATTTGAATAATCTGATTGCGATAGAAATTTAATGTATTGTGAAGACTTTTTATTAAATAAAAATAAAGGATAAATTCATATACAGATTATTATAGTTTAGCATTAAAAATGATACAAAAACAAAGAAGGTATCCAAGTTTATAGGATGCGTTTACAGCTAAGCCTTCTGGGAGTATTTGCACTGTTGTAGATTTGCACAGCAATTTGCATCTGGGTTTCCTGTCCTTTTCTCTGCTATTTTTACCCAAATTCCTTGCAAAGAAACTTGGGACCTTTCAGACTAAACCCAGAAAGGCCTAAATCTTGTTTAAAGGGGTAGTGCAGTCAACATTAAACATGAGTTGATTGGATAGAGCATCAGCATGAAATTTTTCCAATTTGCTTCTATTATCAATTTTGCTTAGTTCTTCAACCTCAGGCACTTAGGCACCTCCCCCTCCTGCTTATTCCTGGGTTTTAATATATAAATACTGATGGGATGGTATTAAATTAATATTATTAATAATAAATTATTTTAAGAGGCATAAACGTGGATTAAACAAGTTAAAGGATATAAAAGCACATGTTTATAAAAGTCTATCGCCTAGATTACGAGTTATGCACACTATATATAACAACAAAAGTTGCATTATTTCACCCTCCATAGCTGAAACAGTCATGGTTGCGTTGAGCTCCATACCGCACAAAATACAAGCGCTGTTTTGACATGCTCGTGCACGGCAAGCGGGTTAGAAAAAAAAGAGAGCAAAAGAGAGGGGGAGAGAGCATAAGAGAGGGGGGAGAGAAAGAGAAAAAGAGATGGGGGAGAGAGAGCAAAAGAGAGGGGGAAAGAGAGCAAAAGAAAGGGGAGAGAGAGAGACAGCAAAAGAGAGGAGGGAAAGAGAGCAAAATAAGGAGGAGAGAGAGAGCAAAAGAGGGGAGAGAGAGAGCAAAATAGGGGGAATGGAGACAGCAAAAGAGAGGGGGGGAGACAGCAAAAGAGAGGGGGGAGAGAGCAAAAGAAAGGGGGAGAGAGAGAGCAAAAGAGGGGGGATAGTGAGAACAAAAGAGAGGAAGAGAGAGAGTAAAAGAGAGGGGGAGAGAGAGAGAGCAAAAGATAGGGGGGAGAGCGCAAAGAGAGGGGGAGAGAGAGCGCAAAAGAGGGAGGAATAGAGAGGGGGAGAGAGAGAGCAAAAGAGAGGGGAGAGAGAGACAGCAGAAGAGAGGGGGGATAGAGAGAGAGCAAGGGGTGGAACTTGGCCCGTGTACACAGGCTTTAGGACTAGTCTATGATAAACTACCAATAGCCCTTAAAATGGCCTTTTGTAGGGCATTGCCCTAAGTTAAACAGCTCTTTTATCTGAAAAAAAATACAAAGACCCACTAACATTACAAACCCCCCCTCAAACCCACAAAATAAAAAAAAAACTATCTAAAAAAACCTAATCTACCCATTGCCCTGAAAAGGGCATTTGTATGGGCATTGCCCTTAAAAGGGCATTTAGCTCTTTTGCATTGCCCTGAAAAGGGCATTTAGCTCTTTTAAGAAAAGCCCAAACCCTAAACTAAAAAAAAACACCCAAGAAACCGAACACTAACCCCTCTTTAGGTACTCACAGTTGCTGATGTCCCGCTTGAAGGATCTTCATCGCGGCTACATCTTCATCCAGGCAGCTCCATCTTCATCCATCGTGGGACCAGCATCTTCTTCATCCCTGCGGAGGCGGAGCAGCGATGCGCAGAGGTGGAGGTCCAGGCCGAAGTCCGGGAGGAGGTCCAGGCGGAGGTCGATCGATCCAATGTAGAGGTCCTCTTCATGCGATCGTCCCCCGCACACTGAGGATTGAAATGCAAGGTACCCCTTTTATACTGGGGGGTACCATTGCATTCCTATTGGCTGAAAAATTTGAATCAGCCAATAGGAATTAGGACTGCTAAAATCCTATTGGCTGTTCAAATCAGCCAAAAGGATTTAAGCAGCTCTCATTCTATTGGCTGATTCATGATTTTTGTTATTTTTCATAAGGGGGGAGTTAGGTTTAGGGGTTACTAGTTTAAATTAGTTTATTGAGATGTGGGGGCTTTCGGTTTAGGGGTTAATAGTTTAATTTTGTATATTTTGTTGTGGGGGCTTCCGGTTTAGGGGTTAATAGTTTAATTTAGTATATTTCGCTGTGGGGGGCTTCCGGTTTAGGGGTTAATAGTTTAATTTAGTATATTTCGTCGTGGGGGGCTTGCGGTTTAGGGGGTAATATCTTTATTATAGTGTGGGCGATTTTGTGGTGCGGGGGAATAGGGGTTAATAACTGTAGTAAAGTGGTGTCGATGTTGGGGAGCGGCGGAATAGGGGTTAATACATTTTATTAGTAGCGGCGATGTCAGGAGCAGCAGATTAAAGGTTAATAACTTTAATATAGTGTTTGCGATGCGGGAGGGCCTCGGTTTAGGGGTTAATAGGAAGTTTATGGGTGTTTAGTTTACTTTGTGACAGTTTAGTTATGAGTTTCTTGTAACAATTTTGTAGCGTAAAACTCATAACTACTGCTCTCAGATGGCGGTACTGATCGTGTCGGTATAAGCTATAATGCAAGCTTTTTAGCTTCACCGCAAAACTTGTAATGGCAGCGCTATGGAAGTCCCATGAAAAAACACAATTTTTACGTGTGTGGGACTGATGTTGCGTTACAGGCTAAAAGGCTTGTGGTACAGTTATACCGACAAGACTTGTAATGGCTGCGGTGCTGTATTAACGCTGAAATTACCATTTTTTCAGCGTTAAAACACGAACGCAAAACTTGTAATCTAGGTGCATGTTATTTAGATATCTATAGTATGCAACAACATTTACAACACTGCAACTGCAACATAAATATTTTTGGAAGCATTTAAAATGGTAATTTTATTAGCACAATTTGTATTGTTTTGCAGCCCAGGGACGTACCTTTAAAAACCTTATCTCCTCTGGTATGGCCAATTAGAGACAGGTATAAAGAAGCTCCATTGCTTAGCAAGCAAGTACTGTGCAGCAAAACAAAAAAGTGTCTGAAACACATCGAAAATACATTACAAAGTACAGTTACACTCACAATAACACCATCTAATGAAAATTATTTTATTTAGTAAATAGAATTATAATAAATACATTATAATATATAAATACATACTGTATGTACAATATATAGTGATATAGTGTAGATGAAAACATGTAAAATCATATTTATGCAATATTCATATTTTATAAAATGTTATACTGTGTTATTTACTGTAAATATTTCACATTCTAATGTCCTGCACATAGCAGAATATGTTCTATGTATTTTTAAATAAATATTCCTATATATATCTGTATATATCTATACCTATATACGGAATTTGGCGGCGCTATACAAATTAATAATAATAATACTGATATATATATATATATATATATATATATATATATATAGATATATATAGATATATATAGATAGATATAGATATATATTGTACTAAAATACCATCAGATATATATATAGAAATATGTATTTATGAATAAATAGAATATATTCTGCTATGTGAAGAACATTGGAATGTGAACTATTCATATTTTCATGTCGGGCTAGCTCACTTGAGAATATGTGATTGGGTTTGCGAGCTAATAGTGTTTTTTTTCCAACTTTTTTTGCTCTATTGATTTCTATGGCATTTTACCCTTGTCGGGTTAGCGTGCAAGCGAAAAGAGTTTACTTTCAACTTGTAATTTGAGCGCTACCTGACGGGCGCAAAAAAAGCTTACTTCTAGCGCAGTTAATGCTCAAGCAAGAGTGTTAAATATTGCTCCACTTGTAATCTGTCCCTTTTTGGGTAATTCTGAGTCCCTTTTTTTAATGGGACAGTGTACTGATATTTTATTTTCTCTGCTTTAATTTGTTTCCAATTACCAATTTTACATGCTGGAGTGTATTAAATTGTTTACAGATAGCTTTACTTTAATTTTGTATCTAAAATAGCTGCTTTTGCCTGCTGTATCCCCACCTTTACTAAAATGTTAGCACTTAAGTAATAGTTTTAGACAAGCTATGTAAACAATAATGTTTAGAAAAAATATTTCTAAAATATTGTTGACATCTGATGAATTAATATTGGAGTGCCTGTGTATACTACCACTTGGAGTACCTTTGTATCCTCCTACCTGTGATCAGTCAGCTTGACGGCTAGGAAGTTCCAGCTTGCAATTAGAGCGTCTGGAGGTATTCTGTACATACAGCTTAGATACAGACTGTGCTAGGCCATTTTAGCGACCTTGTTTCCTTTGTGTTTTAAATTGGAAAGTTCTTTGAAATTGTATGTTCTATCTGACTCATTAAAGGAAAAATTGGGTTTTATTTCCCTTTAACCCCTTAATGACCGGACCATTTTTCAATTTTCTTACCCTTAATGACAATGGCTATTTTTACATTTCTGCAGTGTTTGCGTTTAGCTGTAATTTTTCTCTTACTCGTTTACTGTACCCACACATATTATATACCGTTTTTCTCGTCATTAAATGGACTTTCTAAAGATACCATTATTTTCATCATATCTTATAATTTACTAAAAATTTTTTATAAAATATGAGGAAAAAATGGAAAAAACACACTTTTTTCTAACTTTGACCCCCAAAATCTGTTACACATCTACAATCACCAAAAAACACCCATGCTAAATAGTTTATAAATTTTGTCCTGAGTTTAGAAATACCCAATGTTAACATCTTCTTTGCTTTTTTTGCAAGTTATAGGGCAATAAATACAAGTAGCACTTTGCTATTTCCAAACCACTTTTTTTCAAAATTAGCGCTAGTTACTTTGGAACCCTGATATCTGTCAGGAATACCTGAATATCCCTTGACATGTATATATTTTTTGTTTTAGAAGACATCCCAAAGTATTGATCTAGGCCCATTTTGGTATATTTCATGCCACCATTTCACCGCCAAATGCGATAAAAAAAAAAAAAAGTTCACTTTTTCACAAATTTTGTCACAAACTTTAGGTTTCCCACTGAAATTATTTACAAACAGCTTCTGCAATTATGGCATAAATGGTTGTAAATGCTTCTCTGGGATCCCCTTTTTCAGAAATAACAGACTTATATGGCTTTGTGGTTGCTTTTTGGTAATTAGAAGGCCGCTAAATGCCGCTGCGCACCACATGTGTTTTATGCCCAGGAGTGAAGGGGTTAATTAGGGAGCTTGTAGGGTTAATTTTAGCTTTAGTGTAGTGTATTAGACAAACCCAAGTATTGATCTAGTTCCATTTTGGTATATTTTATGCCACCATTTCACAGCCAAATGCGAGCAAATAAAAAAAAAACTTTAAATTTTTCACAATTTTAGGTTTCTCACTGAAATTATTTACAAACAGCTTGTGCTATTATCGCAGAAATTGTTGTAAAAGCTTCTCTGGGATCCCCTTTGTTCAGAAATAGCAGACTTATATGGCTTTAGCGTTGCTTTTTGGTAATTAGAAGGCCGCTAAATGCTGCTGCGCACCACACGTGAATTATGCCCAGCAGTGAAGGGGTTAAATTAGGTAGCTTGTAGGGAGTTGCAGGGTTAATTTTAGAGATCAGCCTCCCACCTGACACATCCCACCCCCTGATCCCTCCCAAACAGCTCTCTTCCCTCCCCCACCCCACAATTGTTCCCGCCATCTTAAGTACTGGCAGAAAGTCTGCCAGTACTAAATAAAAGAGTTTTTTTTTTTTTTTTAAATAAAAATAATAAAATATTTTAGTTGTGATGGACCCCTGCCTTAGCCCCAACCTCCCTGATCCCCCCCTCCAGCTCTCTAACCCTCTCCCCTACCTAATTACCGCCAGTTTGGCCCCACAAACCAAAGTATTTAAATTTTATTTATTACTTTTATTTTTATTTTTAATTATTTCTGTAGTGTAGCAGCCCCCCACAATACCCCCACCCCCTCCCCCTCCCAGATCCTTTTATATGTAAAAAAAAAAAATTAACTTTTTTTCCCCCTTCCTTCATTGGTGCCAGTGTGGCTAATGCGCGTACGTGCACGCACGCCCCCGTGCACACGCACACCTGTGCACGTGCGCGTGCATCGTGCACACACGCACACGCTCCCTCCTCCCACCCGGACAACGGCACCATCGGCACCATCGATACCGGTGCAGAGAGGGCCACAGAGTGGCTCTCTCTGCATCGGAGGCTTGTAAAGTGGTATTGCAGGATGCCTCCATATCGAGGCATCACTGCAATACCCTCAGAGCTGCTGGAAGTAGTTGTGATCACTTCCAGCACTCTGTTAGACAACTGACGTACCAGGTACGTCTATTGTCATTAACAGTTAGTTTTTGCATGACGTACCTGGTACGTCAGTTGTCATTAAGGGGTTAAACATTCATAATTCAGACAGAACATGAGATTTTAAACAACTTTCCATTTTACTTCTGATATCAAATTTGTATTGTTCTCTTGGTATAATTTGTTAAAGAATACATTTAGGTAGGCTGATAGGAGCTTAGGAACGTGCATCTGCCGTTAACAATCTATCACCTAGATTACGAGTTGTGTGTTCGTGTTTTAACAATGAAAAATGGTAATTTCAGCATTAAAACAGCACCACAGCCATTACAAGTCTTGTCGGTATAGCTTTCCCGCAAGCCTATTAGCCTTTAACGCAACATCAGTCCCGCACGCGTAAAAATAATGTTTTTTTATGGGACTTCCATAGCGCAGACGTTACAAGTTTTGCGTTCTGGCTAAAAAGCTTGCGTTACACCCTATAACGACAACATCCGTACCGCCATCTGACAGCAGTAGTTATGAGTTTTACGCAACAAAACTGTTACATAAAACTCATAACTAAAGTGTTACAAAGTACACTAACACCCATAAACTACCTATTAACCCCTAAACCGAGGCGCTCCCGCATTGCAAATAGTATATTAAAGTTATTAACCCCTAATCTGCCGCTTCCGACATCGCCGCCACTATTAAAAATTATTAACCCCTATTCCGCTGCTCCCTGACATCGCCGCCACTATACTAAAGTTATTAACCCCTAAACCGCCGCCCTCCCGCATCGCAAACACTATTTAAATATTATTAACCCCTAATCTGCCGTCCGCCCACATCCTTATTTGTTTTTTTATCATTTTTAATGCTAAACTATAATAATCTGTATATGAATTTATCCTTTATTTTTATTTAATAAAAAGTCTTCACAATACATTTAATTTCTATCGCAATCAGATTATTAAAATGCAATTTCAAATGCAGCTCTTTTAAGTGGACTTGTTTCTAGTATCCTTTATCGCACAGTCTTGTACAGACATATATGTATTTTCATAAATATGATGGACAGCAATAACGGTTAAATCGCCCCCACTATACTAAAGTTATTAACCCCTAATTCCGTCGCCACTAAATTAAACCTATTAAACCCTAAACCGAAAGCCCACCACAATGAAATATACTAAATAAACCTATTAACCCCTAAACCGAAAGCCCACCACAATGAAATATACTAAATAAACCTATTAACCCCTAAACCGAAAGCCCACACATCGCAATAAACTAATTTAAACTAGTAACCCCTAAACCTAACGCCCCCCTAACTTTATATTGAAATTACAATTTCCCTATCTTAAATTAAATCAAAACTTACCTGTCAAATTAAAATTAAAATAATAGAACTATTAAACTAAAATTAAACTAACTACCAATTAAAGAAAATTAAAATAAACATTAAAAAAATACTAACACTACTCTAAAAAAGTATCTAATTACAAAAAATAAAAAAGAATAATAAAACACTAAAAATAACAAATGAAATTATCAAAAATAAAAAAGAATTACACTTAATCTAATAGCCCTATAAAAATAAAAAAGACCACCCAAAATCAAAAAACCCTAGCCTACAATAAACTACCAATAGCCCTTAAAATTGATTTGATTTGAACAGCTAATAGGATTTCAGTAGCTCTCATCCTATTCAGTAGCTATCATCCTATCGGGATGTCGGGTGCAGCAGATGTTATGTTAGGGTGTTAGGTTTAAACGTATCTATTTTTTCCCCCATAGACATCAATGGGGCTGCGTTACGGAGCTTTTCATTCCGCAATCGCAGGTGTTAGTTTTTTTCCTGACACCTTCTCCCCATTGATCTCTATGGGGAAAGCGTGCACAAGCACGTCAAAACAGCACTTGTATTGTGTGCAGTATGGAGCTCAACGTAACCATATCGCACGCACAAGCTGGCTGTTTTAAAACTTGTAATGGCTGCGCTATAGGGGGTGAAATAACGCAACTTTTGTTGCGTTCGTTAAATTCCTTATAGCGTGCATAACTTGCAATCTACCTGTATGGCAACTATGCATAGCATCACTATAAACACTGTTACAAACACATGCACGCTCCTGAGCTCACTTTGGATTACTCAATAATAAAAGACACCAAGAGAAATGAGCACATTTTGATGATAAAAGTAAATTGGAAAGTTGTTTCAAATTGCATGGTTTATCCAATCAATTTAACTTTAATTTTAACTTTTCTTTGTCTTTAATTTTCCATTGTTCTCGCAGAGGGTCCAATAATCTATTCTAAAGGTTTCTGGGCTGGTGAGATTATTAAAGAATGCTCGCTTGTACTTCTGTTTCCCTGGTGAAATGACCTAAAGCGTGGTGTCTCGCTAAATGGCGTATACTGTAATTTAAAAATCTTACAAAACAAATAATTGAACAATTCACACAAAAATACTCAGGAAAAAAATATTTAAAAATTGTTCACCAAATATCATATTTTATCAAAAACTTAAAAAATGTATGTAATTTACACAGGAATAAATCATATTAAATATGCACAGCGTAAATAGTAATTTAAGTATACTGGATGTGCAAAAAACAAAGAGAAAATCGTACTTATAAGTACAAAATACAGAGCGTTATTTTCCTAACATGGGCTGAATATGGGTGTTCCATGGGTGCGTATGAAACTGTCTCTCAAATCCCAGCACAATTACCTAAACATTTTTACCCTACAATCTCACTATTTTTTCTCGCAATTGAAAAGGTGTCGAGCCTTATTAAAATACTCAAAACACTAATTACTCTGAAAGTAAAACGTATGCATAGGAAAATAACAGCAAATTTGAGCTACAGTACACTGAAAACAACGTATTTGTATTAGGCATAATATTAAAGCTTAAAGGGACACTGTACCCAATTTTTTTCTTTTGCAATTCAGAAAGAGCATGCAGTTTTAAGCAACTTTCTAATTTACTCCTATTATCAATTTTTCTTCGTTCTCTTGCTATCATTATTTGAAAAAGAAAGCATCTAAGCTTTTTTTTTGGTTTCAGTACTCTGGACAGCACTTTTTTATTGGTGGATGAATTTATCCACCAATCAGCAAGGACAACCCAGGTTGTTCACCAAAAATGGGCCGGCATCTAAACTTACATTCTTGCATTTCAAATAAAGATACCAAGAGAATGAAGAAAATTTGATAATAGGAGTAAATTAGAAAGTTGCTTAAAATTTCATGCTCAATCTGAATCACGAAAGAATTTTTTTGGGTACAGTGTCCCATTAAACGTACACTGGTTTCTTCCTGTGTACTTTGTCCTCCATTGCAAACTTTTGTATAGCAGAGAGCTCTCATTATTTCTATGGGAGACAGCTCGCCACTCGCAGGGACAGCTAATTTTCTTTGATAATTGCACAAAGACTGTCCTTGTGAGGATAAACGTGGTTTATAAACGTGGCATGCACATTTTTGATCATCGGACCCTAGCAGGCCCATTTATCAAAGGTCTTGCGGACCTGATCCGACACTGCGGATCAGGTCCGCAAGACCTCGCTAAATGCGGAGAGCAATACGCTCTCCGCATTTAACATTGCACCAGCAGCTCACAAGAGCTGCTGGTGCAATGCCGCCCCCTGCTGACTCGCGGCCAATCGGCCGCCAGCAGGGGTTGTCAATCAACCCGATCGTATTCGATCGGGTTGATGTCTGGCGATTCCTGTCCGCCTGTTCAGAGCAGGCGGACAGGGTTATGGAGCAGCGGTCTTTTGACCGCTGCTTCATAAGTTGTGTTTCTGGCGAGTCTGAAGACTCGCCAGAAACACGGCCCTTCAAGCTCCATACGGAGCTTGATAAATGGGCCTGTAAGTATTAGTCTCCCTGTGTACAAGATAAGTTAAGGAGGATTTTGTGTAAATAATAACGATATAAACTAATGCGGTCTGCTCTCAATTTATAGAAACAGCATTTTCATAGACAAAAATCAACCTAAGGAGCAATTTCCCTTACACTTTATACTCTGCAGCTGGGATGACACGTCTTTGGAAACACATTAAAGGAAAACTAATTTTACAGTTCACTGTCCCTTTAAATACAATACTTATTAGTTGGACATGAAGCAAAGTGACCACTACCCTACTGTTTTATAATGCTGAAATGATTTAACAGTATCTTAAATCTTTTAGTAATAAAATGAGGATATACTTGTCTGCTTTTAAATGTATTTATTTTTAATGCTGAAAGAAAACAAATTGCCAATCCAGTAACAACAGCATTTTAATTATTAATGTATATGACACAACACAACTGGGTCTTAAGCCTTTTTTTATTAATCCTGTGCAACTGACAGGTAATATAAAGGAATATATGTGTTTTCCAATATTGTCCTAATGTTAATAACCAAGACCCATATTCGCTGCAGGTCTCTGTGTACTGTAAGAGGCTTTGATCTGATTACTTTCATTGTGTACAGTGGCTTCGCGGAACGACTATACTTACAAGGAGGGAGCCCACCTTTATGGTTTCATTGGGACCACATTGGTTAACCACTAGTTTAAGGAAACTACACAAGGGGCTTTCTGTTCAGGATTGTTGTGGTTTGCTATGTATTGTTAACATGAAGGAGGTGGCAAAGTGCTTTTTTTAGCATTATATTGTAATGTATGTGTCTATGCTTAGTGAGATAAACAGCTCTCAAGGTAAAATTTGTCTTTCCAAAATGCTTTAAAGGGACAGTACTGTCGAGACCTCTTACATAATCTCACAGACCAGAGAGAGCTTTAGAGAATTGGGCCCTTAGTATCTTCTTAAAGGGTCAAGGAAGTAAAAATTAGACATGTGCAAAGAGAAAATTTTCAGTTCGCCCTAGTCTTTTATTACAAATTTTCTAAATACTTTGTATTTCGAATATTTGGTGCTCCGTACTATTTGTTGTTCATTGAAACAAAACCAATATCGACCATTCATGAAACATTTACATTTTTTTCATTAAAGGGACACCGTACCCAAAAATTTTCTTTTGTGATTCAGATTGAGCATGAAATTTTAAGCAACTTTCTAATTTACTCCTATTATCAAATTTTCTTCTTTCTCTTGGTATCTTTATTTGAAATGCAAGAATGTAAGTTTAGATGCCGGCCCATTTTTGGTGAACAACCTGGGTTGTCCTTGCTGATTGGTGGATAAATTCATCCACCAATAAAAAAGTGCTGTCCAGAGTACTCAAACCAAAAAAAGCTTAGATGCCTTCTTTTTCAAATAATGATAGCAAGAGAACGAAGAAAAATTGATAATAGGAGTAAATTAGAAAGTTGCTTAAAATTGCATGCTCTTTCTGATTTACAAAAGATTTTTTTTGGGTACAGTGTCCCTTTAAACAAATGTAAATGTTCCAAAGCTACAGGTGAAAAAGTTCATCTGTAGCGTTATAATTACCTTTAGCATGCTGGATAGTTAACCTGCTCCTCTTCATCACAGAGCCGCACTAATAGAAGGCTTAGTATGGCGGCTCCCAGGGCCTGCACTAAAAAGACCTTCTCCTTTAGCACAGACCACGCTAAGCCTCCTATTAGCGCAGTCAGGGCTCTGTGAAGAATAGGAGTGGGTTAGTGCCTCTCTCCAGCGCACTAAAGGTAAGTATTTGAACTATTTAAAGCAAATTAATTTGTCATTATTCCTTCATTTACTTTAAATTTTGTGCTGCATTCGTTCGGATATTCGTTTCATAAAATCAAGACGAACATCAGTGCATCATTAACGAATGTGCATTTGTAACAAAACAAATGCACATGTCTAGTAACAATTAAACTTTTATGATTTAGATAGAATTTACACATTTTAAAAATGCTTTAGAGTTTACTTTTAATATGAAATGTACCTATTTGTTTATTTTATATTAACTTAGATTTTTCCATGATAGCATACTGAGGTAGGTTCAGGATTGTTCACGGGTCTTGATGAACACTATGGCCTAGATAACATGTGGAACACAAAAATGTTAGTGTTATTATGCATTAACCTCACTCGCAATCAATAGCGCTTCTATTATTTTGCTCATATTGCAAATCCAAAGCTATGGTTTATCAAGTGCTAGTATAGGGCATGCTGACATCTGCATGTCGGATACACAAGTATGCTAAGTCCCTCACATAAGAGACATCTATGGGGATGTGCAGTACAATTCATGTCAGATATTATTCGAGCACTAAGCCGAGAGTGGAGTTTTCATGTTGTCCTGTTCTATACTTTGAATAATAATGGTTTACATCAGGTTTTTAAAAGCTCTAAATTTTACAGCAGTATTTTGGATTGTGCTAAAGCACAACACAGCTCATGACTTGTAATACAGGGTAATGAGCTTGCTAGCTGTGTTCCCTGTGCTATCCATTTAAAGTAGGAGGAGATAAAACATTTTAGCCATGTTAAGATGCTTTGCTTACAATATTTAACCATTGACTAGTTATTACCACATTGTGCACTATTCTCTGCACGTCTGGCAAAGGATAACACACTCTGTCCTATCGATTGCGCTCCAATTGTAATCTAGCCTTATATGTATAACATTGTTACAAACACTGCTGCCATGTAGGGTTCATTACGCATGTAGTACATTATTTTTGGTAGAGGGGATAAAATACTCACTGGCATAAAAAATGGATTGTGTTTATGCTAGGATATAAAAAATAACCAAGCAGTTAAGGGTGGGCAGAATGGGGTCCCTGTCCCTTGAGCATGTGCCCTGTGCCTGAATATAAGGTTGTGGCTCTTAGGGTCCTGTAGTGTGGAGTCTGACCCTGGTGGTCAGGGGGCCCTGGGTGGAGGGTTTGTGGCTGTGGGGCCCTATCCTTTGATGTTGGGGTGCCCTGTCCCTGGAAGTTGAGGCCTTGGTGGGGGCTGGACAGGAAGGTAGTGAGTTGAGGTAGGGACATAGGAGGGCGGGGTAGGGCATAGGGAGTAGTTTGAATAGTACTACAGATTAGATTGAATAGTACTACAAATCAGATTGAATAGTACTACAGATTAGATTGAATAGTACTACATATCAGATTGAATAGTGCTACAGATCAGATTGAATAGTACTACATGTTAGGTTGAATAGTACTACAGATTAGATTAAATAATACTACAGATTAGATTGAATAGTATTACAGATTGGATTGAATAGTACTACAGATTAGATTGAATAGTATTACAGATTAGATTGAATATTATTACAGATTAGATTGAATAGTACTACAGATTAGATTGAATAGTACTACAGATCAGATTGAATAGTACTACATATTAGGTTGAATAGTACTACAGATTAGATTAAATAATACTACAGATTAGATTGAATAGTATTACAGATTGGATTGAATAGTACTACAGATTAGATTGATTAGTATTACAGATTAGATTGAATAGTATTACAGATTAGATTGAATAGTACATACATACACACATACAAGTATTATTTTGTGCATATTGTGTATATTTTACTTTGGTTATTTTTGTGTGGAAGCCAATGGTACTCTTGGTAAATAATCCTGTAATCTGCTTACTGTATTGCTCCACTACTAAGTGTATTATAAGTTGAAAGTAAAAAGTTAGCGCACGAGGAAAAGACTCAAACGTGCTAACTTCAGGACTTTGGATATCGCAACCACGCTAACTCCCTCTCCCCATAGTCTTTTTAGTTATCACTCGCATGCAAACCCGACACTGGGCTAGATCAACCGCGCTAAAGCTGAAGGTGGGTTAGGAATACTTCACATTTCTATGTCGATCCGATCACATAGAAGAAATTATTCTTTATATATATATATATTGTAAAATATATATCTATACCTATATGTGAATATGTGTGTAAGGGTTTATTGTGAAGGGGTAGGGGGAACTTGGGGGTTAATAGTGTAGGGGGTTTATTGTGATGAGGTTGTGGCAGTTTACGGGTTCAGTAGTTTAGTTTTTTTTGGCAGTTTATGGATTATGTAGTGGAGGGGGTTGTGATAGGGGTGTTGGAGGTTTAAGAGTTAAGTAGAGTAGTTTTTTTGCGATTGGGCTGTGGCGGTTTAGTGTAGCGGGTTTTTTCAATGGAGGTTGTGGCGGTTTTGGGGTCAATACTGTAAGGATGTGTAGCATTTTTTTATTAAAAGAATAATGAATGAACGAATATTAATGAATTTGGTTAATACGTTTATTTTGTTGTTATTTTAATTTGTGCAGGCTGCTGTTCATTTGATTCTGTACTAAATTATCAAATTAGGCAATATTAGGGTGAATGCACGTCTAATAAAAACATTAAGTATATATAAAAATGATTAAATATTAATAAAAATGATATTGCATGTTTCAAAGTATTTGACTGGGAAGGGCTCAAAAAATACCTTAAAACATGACATGCAAAACATATATATTTAGACACACACACAAAAACCTTGCCATAACCTTTTTTTACAACTTTTGAATTTTTTTTTACATATTAAACTGTTTACTAAAAAAGTGTATATATGAGTGTAATACTTTAATATGTTTTGATGTGTATTGTGCAACTTTTTTAAACCCTTTTTTTAACCCTTACATTTCAGGTTTTAGTTCTCACTAAATATTCTAGCGCAGTTTCGGCTTTTACTTCAGCGCAACCTATAACTTTCTACTTCTAATATAAGCTTGATAAATATTAAAAGTATAGGTTGCTCTAGAGTGTTGTTGGTTTCGCAAACCCTTCTCTGGTAATGGGATTTACCATGAATTTGTAATATCAAGTTGCAAGCTAATGTTAGCGCAGTCCAGCGATATTGCGTATTGCCATAAATATCTCTATAGAAATATGAAATGCACTTCAGATTTTATAACAATTAATTGTATAATGCAATATAATAAATGTGAGCTGAGTGTTAAATATTGGGAAAGGGGGATTGTATTTGTGATGGAGAATTTGAATTCTGTGCACTTTTGTGCCCTTATTTGCAGCCAGAATAATTTGATAAATTAAACTTCTAATGTATCTACCTTTCTGGCCAATGTAAATGTCAACTTTATACGTACTATACTATTTCCCCCTATTCGAGGTGGCAAGCAGTATCTATCATTTATTAAGTCTTGTAAGATGGTACTTAACATGTGGCTTGAATATTATTGAGCAGCCGTACTCCAGAAAAATATCAAGCACTTATAATGAAAGAAATAATACAGTTGCCTGCAGGAGTTTGTGTTATAGGTCCTGACATTACACATTCACACTGTGAGTCTCACACCATCTCCGAATATTTGTTTGTTACACAATAAAGTGATCCCCATTTTAATCCTATTGTCAGCTAAGGTACAATTTATACTCTCTAAATATGCTAGTGTTGAGCCTTTCCTTTAAAATATCTATGTGTTAATGGAACAATCTCTAGTTATTGCTTTCAGGATTATATGACCAAAGTCTGCCGGGAATAAGGTTTATAAGACTTGAATACAGAGTTTTTATGTCTATCTCGAACTAGCTGTTTAATAACTATAGATTCAGGGCTCTATTCTCTAAAGCTTTCCACTCAGATAAGATTGTCTAAACTTATCCTCCTCTAATGTGAGGTCACTCACAAAGTTTTAGAAAGGTAAAAAATGCTATATCTGAGGGCGTTAGAATTTCTGGATGTGAAGGATAGATAAACACAGTACTTTATAACATTTCTTGACATGAGAGTTTTGTTGCATACACACTTTGGAAGTTGTATTTTAATTTACTTTATATTTGTCCTTTCAGTTTTATTACATTTAAAATGTATACAGTCATGGCCAAAAATATTGGCAACCCAGCATCTCTGTCAGATAATGCACCACTTCGCCCAGAAAATTGTTGCAATTACAAATGTTCAGGCATTTTCATGTTTATTTCTTTTGTTTGTATTGGTATGACACAAAAAAAGTGGAGAAAAAAGACAAATCTGACACATTACACGCAAAACTTCAAAAATGGACTGAACAAAATTGGAATAAATAACTGAAATCGATCGCTTCCTGTAACCATCAATGAGTTTCTTACAACTCTCTACTGGAATTTTGGACCACTCTTCTTTCGCCAACTGCTCCAGGTCTCTCAGATTGGAAGGGTTCCTTTTTCAACTGCTGTTTTGAGATCTCTCCACAGATGCTCTATGGGATTGAGATCTGGACTCATTGCAGGCAAGTTCAGTACTCTCCTGCACTTTGTCTTAAACCATTTATTTGTGCTTTTTGACCTGTGCTTTGGGTCATTGCCCTGCTGTAAGACCCATGACCTCTGACAGAGACCCAACTTTCTGACACTGGGCCTTACATTGCACCACAGAATTCTTTGGTAGTCTTCAGATTTCATAATGCCATGCACACAGTCAAGACATTCAGTGCCTGAAGCAGCAAAGCAACCCCAAAACATCAGTGAACCTCCACCATGTTTGACTGTAGGGGCTGCATTCTTTTCTTTAAAAGCCTCATTTCTTTTTCTGAAAACAGTAAAATGATGGGCTTTACCAAAAGCTGAAATTTTGTTTCGTCTGTCCACAGCACATTTTCCCAAAAGGATTTTGGCTTCCTTAGGTAAGTTTTGGCCAACTCCAATCTGGCAGTAGGGTCCTCCTGGGTCTCCTACCATAGCATGCCTTTTCATTCAGATGGTGACGTACAGTGCAAGCTGACACATTTGTACCCTGTGCCTAAAGGTAAGCTTGAATTTGTCTGGAAGTTGATCAAGGCTCTTTGTCCACCATTTGAACAATCCTTTGTAGCAATCTTTGATAAATTTTTCTCTTTCGTCCATGTCTAGGGAGATTAGCTACAGTGCCATGGGCTGTAAACGTCTTGACAATGTTGTGCACAGTGGACACAGGAACATTAAGATCTCTGGAGATGGACTTGTAACCTTGAGATTGTCCATGCTTTCCCAGAATTTTTGTTCTCAAATCCTCAGACAATTTTTTGCTGCTCTTTCTCTGGCACACAGAGACACAACAGAAAGGTTGAGTAAATTCTTCACTATTTTAACTGGTTGCTGGTGTGATTTCTATATTGTCAGCACCTGTTAATTGATACAGGTGAGTTTAATTACAAATTACAGGAGCATCACAAATTTGGAATGCAATTATTTCTTCCAATTTTGAGAAGGTGCCAATAATTTTGTCCAGTAATTTTTTGGAGTTTTGCATGGAATGTGTCAGATTTGGCTTTTTTTCCTACACTTTTTTTTGTTTATACCAATACAAACAAAATAAATAAACATGAGAATGCCTAAACATTTGTAATTGCAATCGCAACTATTTTCTGGGCGAAGTGGTGCATTATTTGACAGAAATGCAGGGGTGACAATATTTTTGGCCATGACTGTGTATGTCTAAGATTATACTTTAAATGTTTTGTGTATCTATTACAAAATCACATTGCATACTGTATTGTTTCTATGTTAAATATGCTTTGCAGATTCAGAGAATGGGCTTGAATGGGCAAGCGTTGGGTGTGTCTGAAGTTCTCTCACAGCCTTAATTATATTTTCTATGAATTGTATGCCTGCATATCTCACTGATTTATCTTGCCTGCTGTTTAATGGTGAAAAGAGTTTAGAATTCACAATACACTTATTTATTTATCTTTTTTTTTTTAATCATTATTTAGTACCGACAATGTGTATATACAAAATAGAAAAAAAAAGTAAAGGGATAAGTGCATCAATTAGACGCCACGCAGGGCGCATAGAAAAGAAAAAAGCATAGGAATATACAAAATGTTCATTTTCATTTAGCCTAAAATCAGTATAATTTTCTTTCAGTGTACACATTGTAGGGGTTTTTATATTTAACTAATAAAAAAGGGAAAAATACAAAACAAAGAAAATACCACATTGTGGGATGATAATTTACCATTTCCTAAAAAAGGAGCGTACTTGTGAATCTACATTAGTATCTGTATCTCTCTGTTCAATTATGCATTATTTTTTGATAAAGCTCATATTTTCTGTAAATTTGGCCATTGTCTTATCTTTCCATTTATGAAATATGAGGCTTCTTATGCACAAAATGCAAGAGTTGATAATTTTATTGTTAGGCATAGCATTATTATAGGGAACGAGGAGGATTATATTATGCTTGGAAAAAGTAAAAGAAGGCATTTTAAGAGCCGTGTTAATCCAGTATTGAACTTTTAACCACAGTTGCTTTATTTTCAGGCAATCCCTTATGCATTAGGTCTGCACCTCATAGTTGACTTTTAGGGCATTTATTAAAATCTAGGTTGTGCCATTTATATCCCTTATACGGGGTATAATATGTCATGTAATAGTTTAAGATGAGATTCTCTCCAAGAAGCTGATAGTGTGATTTCACGTACCCTATTAATAGAATATTTTATATCAAGAGTATGGAGATTTGCTAATAAGGGTTGCCATTTATTAAAGATATAAGTTAAATTATCTTCTCCTCTAATTCCCTCTAACAGTCTATACCAGGGAGAGATAGCACAAAGACCATGTTGAACTAATTTAATCCAGGAATCTAATTTTGCCCAGTTCCAATTCCAACCATATAGAGTGGTAAGATTGGAAATATAGTGTCTGATCTGAAGATAAGCAAAGAAGTCCTTATTATCTAAAAGATACTGTTCTTTCATAGCAGAAAAGGATTTAACTGCATATAGGTTAAATTCCACAAATTCTGCCACCTTAAGAAGACCCAAACTAGCCCATTTTTCAAATATCTTAGTTTGGATTCCTGAAGTAAATTAAGGTTTCCCCATGGTGATCTGGTAATT
This sequence comes from Bombina bombina, assembly GCF_027579735.1. NCBI lineage: Eukaryota > Metazoa > Chordata > Amphibia > Anura > Bombinatoridae > Bombina > Bombina bombina. The sequence continues at coordinate 1,232,832,148 of NC_069499.1, forward strand.
GGAAATTGCGTGATAAAGACCCAGCTTTGCAACTACCTTATGCCAAGCAAGCAATAAATGATATACCGAGACTAACGCCTAGATTTAGAGTTCTGCGTTAGCCGTCAAAAGCAGCGTTAAGGGGTCCTAACTCTGCTTTTGGCCGCACGCTGGTATTTAGAGTCAGCCAGGAAAGGGTCTAACGCTCAATTTCAAGCCGCGACTTTTCCATACCGCAGATCCCCTTACGCCAATTGTGTATCCTATCTTTTCAATGGGATCTTCCTAACGCCGGTATTTAGAGTCTTGGCTGAAGTGAGCGGTAGAGCCTCTACCGACAAGACTCCAGCCGCAAAAAAAGTCAGTAGTTAAGAACTTTATGGGCTAACGCTGGTTTATAAAGCTCTTAACTACTGTGCTCTAAAGTACACTAACACCCATAAACTACCTATGTACCCCTAAACCGAGGTCCCCCCACATCGCCACCACTATAATAAATATTTTTAACCCCTAATCTGCCGACCGCACACCGCCGCCACCTACATTATCCCTATGAACCCCTAATCTGCTGCCCCTAACATCGCCAACACCTACATAATATTTATTAACCCCTAATCTGCCCCCCCCCCCAACGTCGCCGCTACCTAACTACACTTATTAACCCCTAATCTGCCGACTGGACCTCGCCGCCACTATAATAAATGTATTAACCCCTAAACCGCCGCACTCCCGCCTCGCAAACCCTATAATAAATAGTATTAACCCCTAATCTGCCCCCACCTAACTTCAAGTATTAACCCCTAATCTTCTGACCGGACCTCGCCGCTACTCTAATAAATGTATTAACCCCTAAAGCTAAATCTAACCCTAACACCCCCCTAACTTAAATATAATTTTAATCTAACGAAATAAATTAAATCTTATTAACTAAAGTATTCCTATTTAAAACTAAATACATACCTGTAAAATAAACCCTAATATAGCTACAATATAACGAATAATTATATTGTAGCTATTTTAGGATTTATATTTATTTTACAGGCAACTTTGTATTTATTTTAACTAGGTACAATAGCTATTAAATAGTTATTTACTATTTAATAGCTACCTAGTTAAAATAATTACAAAATTACCTGTAAAATAAATCCTAACCTAAGTTACAATTAAACCTAACACTACACTATCAATAAATTAATTAAATTAATTAACTACAATTACATACAATTAAATAAACTAAACTAAATTACAAAAACAAACAAACACTAAATTACAAAAAATAAAAAAAGATTACAAGAATATTAGGCTAATTACTCCTACTCTAAGCCCCCTAATAAAATAAAAAAGCCCCCCAAAATAATAAAGGCCCCTACCCTATTCTAAATTAAAAAGTAACCAGCTCTTTTACCAGCCCTTAAAATGGCTTTTTGCGGGGCATGCTCCAAAGTAATCAGCTGTTTTGCCTGTAAAAAAAAATACAACCCCCCCAACATTAAAAACCACCACCCACATACCCCTACTCTAACCCAATAGGTTGCGGTGGTGTCCGGAGCGGCAGATTAGGGGTTAATAATATAATATAGGTGTCAGCGATAGCGGGGGCGGCAGATTAGGGGTTAATGAGTGTAAGGTTAGGGGTGTTTAGACTCGGGGTTCATGTTAGGGTGTTAGGTGCAGACTTAAAGAGTGTTTCCCCATAGGAAACAATGGGGCTGCGTTGGGAGCTTAACGCTGCTTTTTTGCAGGTGCTAGTTTTTTTTTCATCCCAAACTGCCCCATTGTTTCCTATGGGGGAATCTTGCATGAGCACGTTTTGCCAGCTTACCGCTACCGTAAGCAACGCTGGTATTGATTGTTGAAGTGGCGGTACATTAGGCTCAACGCACCCTTTTTGAAGCCTAACGCAGCCCTTCAGACAACTCTAAATACCAGCGTTGTCTTAAGGGTGCGTTGGGAAAAAAAGCTTTGTTAGCTACGCGGGTCTTTACCGACAAAACTCTAAATCTAGACGTAAAGGTTTACACTTCTCTTCTGTTGTTTCCATACTTCACCACACAAAATGGAAATGAAAGTACTTTTTGCCCATTTAGATAATCTGGCTGTTCTTTAGTAAAGGTACATCATGTCACAGGACACCTCTATAAATGAGTAATTATGCTGTTGCTTGCTTTTGGCAGAAGCTCAGTTGTAGTTTTAGGGCAAGGATACAACTCTATAGATTGCTTTGTAAGTGTCAAGACATTCACATTAAAAAGCATAAAATTAGCTATATGCCATGAATAATATACATATGAACTACAAATCTTTGCTAATGGAATCTTGTTGAGGAATCTACCAATCAAATCTTACAATTATATTGTTTCAAGATATGATTATTGATTTTAGCTACAGGTTAGGCTTTTTAGAAGTATCATACTGTGAATTGTCAATTATTGCAATTTGTAATTCACAGTTTGATATAAAAAAAAAAACAATATTTGAATTATTGCAGATAAAATGCCAATATACCTTCAGTTCAGATGCTGTTTGGACTGTAAATGTTTTTGCTTTTTTTGTCGTCACATATAGAAGTAATGACTTAGTTCATAATCGACACAGGTGATATGTGTTAACATACAAGCTCTTTAGTGCTTTAATAAGGATTTGCTTGTTCTTTAACCATGCACCAAAAATTTACATTTTAAGAGGCCAATTTATCAAGCTCCGTACGGAGCTTGAGGGCCCGTGTTTCTGGCGAGTCTTCAGACTCGCCAGAAACAGCAGTTATGAAGCAGCGGTCTAAAGACCGCTGCTCCATAACCCTGACCGCCTGCTATGAGCAGGCGGACAGGAATCGCCACAATTCAACCCAATTGAGTACGATCAGGTTGATTGACACCCCCCTGCTGGCGGCAGGAGGAGTCTGCAGGGGGTGGCGTTGCACCAGCAGCTCTTGTGAGCTGCTGGTGCAATGCTGAATATGGAGATCGTATTGCTGTCTGCAGTCAGCAAGGTCTTGCAAACCTGATCCACGCTGTCAGATCAGGTCTGCAAGACCTTTGATAATTCGGCCTCAATATATACAACTATTTATTTTAATTCTCAAAGTTCTTGTTTTTTATTAATGGGAATAACTCTCTCTAGGTAAAAACAAAACAGCAAAACACTTAAGATTTACTATTGAAATAAATAAAGGGGACTTTCATTCATGAAGTATAAGATACTTCATGTAGAAATCACCTTTATTTGATTCAACCGATCGCCGCTCTTAGCTCCTACAGCAGCGCACGGCTAAAAAATTTTTTGGCTAAGAGGTGACGTTTTCACCTCTTAGCCAATAGCCGTGTGGTAAATCCGGCTCCCATGGGCGCCAAGCCGGATTTACCGCACGGCTATTGGCTAAGAGGAGAAAATGTCACCTCTTAGCCAAAATATTTTTTTAGAGCGGCGATCGATTGAATCAAATAAAGGAGCTTTCTACATGAAGTAACTTATACTTCATGAATGAAAGTGCCCTTTATTTGTTTCAATAGTAAATCCTAGCGTTTGTAAAATGCTAGGATTTACTTTCACTTTAAGCAGTCTTCATTCTATATATATTCCAGATCCACATAACTGATAATATTGATATGAAATTATATCGGTGTGGCAAAATAGCATATCGACAAGTTCAGAAAATTTAATTTCAGCAGTTTTTTTCCAGTGTGCATGATTAAGCACCATTTAAACAGTGCCTCTGAAGTCTTCTATATAATGATGCACTGTTTGTTATAAAAATGAATATATTTACCACAAGTTACATCAGTCTGGCAAAACAGCATATACACATGCTCAGAAAATTTTATTTCATCAGTTTTTTGTTACTAGTATGCATTATCAAGCACCATTTAAACAATGGCTCTAAATTCGATGTCATAAAATAAAGGAATTCATTTACCACATCTGTCACCACACTAAATTTCTTGCTGGCCTATACAGTCATTATTTTACTGTAGCTTTGTCTAAACAAGTTTACATGGCGATATTGAAAATGTAAAATTTTCACTTTGTGATAACTTTAACAGTGCTGATCTTGTTTACTTTAAAATTTCAAGATTTCTAATGAATCATAGTTTAGAGTAAACTGTCAAATTTCAGCTAAATAAGTTTAGTTATCTTAAATGTAAGTTTAAAAGCTGCATTTATCATGGAATGCTTTAATGCACATATTTGCTAACCTATGGGTACCATTCAACCACTATAAACTTCTTAATCAATTATTTTAAACTGGAGATTATTGAGGAAGTTCTAATCATATCAGAATAAGGTAGGAAAAAACAAATACTTGACTATTCTTAAAGATAAGTGTTAGTGTGCAGCAGGAAGTGGGTAAACTGTGTTTTCAGCTTCTCATGGGAACGGATTTGGAAAGTGCTGTGGTAAAGATATGTGGAAAAAAAGCTTTTTTATCATTCTAAAAATAGCTTGTGTTCTTTAAACGCTGATGATTAATAATTATTGTTACAATAAATCACATTGGTAATAAACCATTCATGCTCTACTGAAAATGTTGGAGCTTCTGAGAAGTTATGATGCATCTCATTTTCATGTACACATTCACATTCTTTTTCAAGAAATGCTAATATAATTTAATTATCTGTCATGTAATTCTGTGTCTACAAATAATGTTTTTGTCTTTATCTATGGATCAGGCATATGAAGTGGCAAAAAATCTTACTTACAGGTTTAACAAAGTGTGAAGATTAGAATGATAATCAGCTAATTCCATTTGCTTATTTCATTGCTGCCATTGGCATTTACTGAAATCCCTCATTATTGTATTCCCCTGAAACGCTTTGCAAGACAACATTTATTTAAAGAAACACTAAAGTCAAAATGAGACTTTCATGTTTCAGATAGAGCACACAATTTTAAACGGCTTTCTAATTCACTTCCATTATCTAAATATGCACTTTTTATATGCAAACTTTCCGAGGCACTAGCTCCTACTAAGCATGTGCAAGAATTCACAGAATATACAAATATGCATTTTGTGATTGGCTGATGAAAACCTGTCCAGTACCCCACACCACTTAATGGGGCCCCAACATTATCAGGTGTGAAGGTGCGAGAAAGGGCAATGTACCTCATGTATTTAGTTTATAAAGAAGTGTTTATGGTATCAGGAGGAGGTGTAATATATAGTGCTATTCTTGACATAGGTAACACTGGATGTTGGAACAGGGGTGGGCCATACAGGGAACAGAGCATACAGGGGGAGGGGAATAAGGGCACTCAGCTGAGGGGCCCCACAAATTTGTCATGCCCAGGGCCCCACAAATGCTAAAAGTGGCCCTGATAGCTGTCACATGATACAGTGGGAAGGGAAATCAAGCTAATTTTGAAAGTTGTGAGATGAATATCTACTACTCATTTGAAATTCAAAGTGCTTTTTGTTATGCATTTGTTGACTATGCTATTCTACTGTGTTTTATGGTCCTTTAAAAACAGACAGCACAGATTTTCTTTGCAATCATATTACATTTACTTTGTGCTCTTGTAGAACGCAAGATCAACAATGCACTTATTACAACATGTTATTTACAACATGTTTAAACAAAGACAGTTGTGCACCCAGCTGACTCCAACGCTATTTCTGAGCAAGACTTGGTTGATGATTGGTGGATACATATGTATGCCTCTCCCGATTAGCTTGTCAGTCATGTCCCTCACAGGAACAACATCACACTGAGTAGGCATTGTTATCAACTTAAGCTGTATTTTACTTTTTTGAAGAGGCTTATACAAATAAAAATAAATAAAGATCAAATGATCAAAATGAATAAGCTTTTTATGTTCACAATTAGGCATGGGCATTTGCCAGCTTCGTTGGCTGCCGAAAATACAAGCAACCACCTACTTCAGCATTCAGCAACTAACGAAGCTAATATATGCCCATGCCTATTGGCGATAGATTTTAGCTTCTATCATTCTATCAAGATCAGCCTGAAAGCTAGGGGTATTTGCACTTTATCTGGAAGCGAATGATCTCAGGCAGATAAAGTTATGTGCATTACCTAACAGATCTAACCAGAAGTCCTTCTTCTTGATACACATGCCAATCTATAGCCTGAACATTTTTAAATTGTATTGATATTATTAGATACACACTACATAAATGTAATACCTATTAATCAGGTTTAAACATGTAGTCTATGGTAAAAATGAAGTTTAAATGTAACTGGTGATCCACTTGATGAAACTTCAAATCAAACCTCAGAAACCCCAAAAACACTGACATTCAAATGTACTGGAGGAAGGAAATTGTTTGAAAGTAACTTTTTCTATTGCTCTTTTTTTCTTTTTGAGGAAATCAACAAAATGACTTTTTCAGTAGATAAATGATTTATCTTTATGTCTTTATTTTATGGATTGCAATTATAAAAGGCAGACCTGTAAAATACTATTATATTTACCTTTATTTCCAGACTCTTGTGTTTACTTTACATTTTTTTCCTCAAATATATATTGTTTTTAACATGTGAGGGATCTTTTATACTTTAATATAAGAGCCATAGATTAATGTACACACTGAGACAGCTTCATTGCTAGGGAATATGCACATGGGACATTGTGTATATTGTCCTTAATTAAATTATCTTAAAGGGACATTAAACTGCTGGGTACGACTACAATGGCATAGTTACTACTCACTCTTGTGCCTGCAGCTTTCTTCAAAGTTGTTCTATTATTTTAACCCATTACAAGTATTGGTTTGTAAAGCTCTGCATCTTCACACCGGGCGCCGCCATCAGGGCCGCCACTAGAAATTTTGGGGCCCCTGACTTAACCATTGATCAGGTTCCCCCCTCCTTTGACACATGCAATTTTTGACCAAGTGATTAAAACGTATATGCACATTATTCTTAAGTGTCTATTTAAACTTGGAAATGTTGTAAAGGTAGTAACATACACACAGACACACTCATACACTGAAACACACACACACTCACACATAAGGATTCACATATAGACACTCTAGCAGACACGCAAAGAAACACACTCAGATACAGACACCCAAACAGAAACTCAGCACTTGTTTACATTGACCTGACAAGTAATGAGGTAAATTACAGTTTTGTAAAAAAAAAAAGGAGATTTAGAAAACAAAATATGGAGTTCTGATTATCTTTTTGTAACGGATGATGCCAACTAAATGATGACAACAGCATGCAGTGGCTGAAATGAAGATCCTGAACTGCCTAAATAATAATTTAAAGGTTAAATCGTAGATTGGTGACTTCCGGAAAGGTCTCATTAGTCTCAAAGTCTGTAGAAAGATGTGAATAATCAGTAGTAAGGTCAAATGTCCTAAAAGGAACAGACAATGGACACACACACACACACATAACAAACTCAAACTTGCACATACACCCAAGGAAACATCGACAGAGACAGAAAACACAGAAAGACATACACACACATAGAGACAACCACATAAAACACAGAAAGACATACATACACACACCCTCACTGAGACATCTAAAGAAAACGCACAAAGACATACACACACCCTTACAGAGACACCCACATAAAACACACACCCTCACAGAGACATCCACAGAAAACAGACATACATACATACTTACACACACACACACCCTCACAGAGACACCCACCCTCACAGAGATACCCATAGAAAAAACTCAAAGACATATGCACACACCCTCACAGACATCCACAGAAAATGCACAAAGACATACACACCTACCCTCACAGAGAGACCCACAGAAAAAAAATACATACACACTCATAGAGACACAAACCAAAGCACAAAGACATAAACACAGACACCCACAGAAACACTCACAGGAGGAAACATTTATGCACCTTGCTTCCCATAAATCAACAGTGTGTGACATGCATGATAAAAAAAATTGCAGAAATTAAGAGATCACTTTTTAAAGAATCATATTTGTATATGTGCAAACAAAAATAATTCTGTGAATTCAAAATTGTACATTAATGATCTGGGTAGATGAAGAAAAGTACTTTTAAAAGGTTGACATATGTTTGTTTGATTTTTTCCCCATTTTCCCAACCAAGAGCACCACTTCAAATATAGTGTACAAATGTTCCCATCTGTCAGCTCTACTTATGAATTTTGAAAATGCTGAACTCTATATGGTCTTGGTGGAACCATAAGCTGTGATAACTCATACCATTAGATCTGGTTATATGCAGGATTAAGGCTTGTTGGTATGCATTTCAAAATTAAGTCAGCTGTAGTGTAAACTGAACAATTTTAAGTTAACTTGTCTCATTTCAAACACTGAGCAATCTTAGTCTGAGAGTAGAGCATGTTATGCAGATGTAAAAATCTTAGATAAAATGCCTACTTGCACCTGGAAAGTCCTTGCATTAAAGGGGCAGTAAACTGGAATGTTATATATATATATATATATATATATATATATATATATATATATATATATATATAAAATGCATATCTGCCCAAAGGGCACCTACCATTTGTGTATTGAGGAGGAAACATTTCTGCATGGTTTTAAATATAGAATTTCTACAGCATTGTCAAATAATCATAAATACACTGATGCTAAAAAAATTTGTTTTTATGGACCCCTGGCCCCACCATACAACTACTACCACACTGAAGTTACAATCTGAAATTGCACAAAGAAATAAAAAACATTTGCTAAGTCCTACCTCCTCTGCAAATGAAAGTGATCTGCCGTCTGACTCAAGCACACACTGTACAAACAAAGTGCCAAGTCTGTCTCACACTGTGCATAGTGGTTTAGTGCACACTCAGAAATCCTCTAAAATGCTAATACTTTACTCCTTATAATAACATTTCCCATGCTCAATTAGCACTCTGCTGTAGTACCCACTGGTGGCTGCCATTGGGCCCCTGACAGGAGTCACCCCTGTCACCCCTGATGGCGGCCCTGGCCGCAATCTTGGAGTATCCTCACACCCTGATCACTGATATTGTTGTCTGCTTGTCATGCCGCATTTGTGCATTTCTGTGTAGAATGCAAAAAACAGGAGCTCTATATTATTTCTGAGTTTTTTTTTTTATATATTTGACATGCAACTTTTAAACTATTTAAAAACTGTAACATAGAGAAGGTAGAGGAGGAAAAACAATAGCACTGTGATTAGCAACCATACTACCATAGTTGTGGAAAATGTAAGCTATGAGGAGAGGTTAGCTAAACTGAGTCTGTTTTCTCTAGTAAAAAGACGCTTGATAGGTGACATGATTACTTTATATAAATATATTTAATGCCCATATACAGAGATGGCAGAAGCTCTGTTTATTCCAAGAAAATTGTTTGTGACAAGAGGACACAATTTAAAGTGATTATAAAGTTTAAGTAATTAGAACCTATCTAAAAATACTCTTAAAACAGGGGCACTTTAATTTATTAAACTTTACAAACACTCTTTTTTTAAAAAAAAAATACACATTTGTTACGGTACAGAGACTGCCAATCCTCCGCCTGCATCTTCTTCTGTATTTTGCATATCAATGACGAATCCGCTTCCTCCAATCGTTGCATGCCCCACAAACTGGACACCAATGGGGCACACAATGATTGGAGGAAGCCAGTTTGGAGGAAGCCGGATTTGTCATCGATCTGCAAAATACAAAAAGAGATGTGGGTGGAGGATTAGAGGTATTAATTAATCTCCTGCAACGGAAACATTTTTTCACTAGAAGAGCAATGAAATTGTGGAGCTCATTACCAGAGGAGGTAGTGAATGCCAATACCTTAGATACATTTAAAAATGGTTTGGATACATTTCTGGCTAGAAACAGAATTCAGGGATATGATTGCTTGTTTTAAATTGGATTAATTTAAGCTCAACTAGAGCTTTTTTGTAGTTATATAAGATTTGTATAGGTTGAACTTGATGGACTCACTAAAATAAAATAGAGCCACTTGCTGGTTCATAATCACTTTTAGGCTTTCTAAAACAGAAACAAAATGGTAACATTTTAAATATAACATTTTAAAACAAACAAGTTACTTAAATTCTCAAGCTGTCCATTTAAAGTTACAACGGTTTGTCTGGGTACCAGGAACCAGACAGAGGCGTAAAGTGCTAAATTATAACGAGTCCAAAAAACAAATGACAAGCCAAGAGTCAAAGCCAGAGCAGATAGTCAGACGAGCCGGGTCAGGAACCAAAGCGAGTAGTTAGACGAGCCGGGGTCAGGAATATGAGGATCAGTGAAGTCAGGAACTAGCCAAGGATCAGGAACCAGAAGGGACGTCAAACAAGCCAGGTTATACACAGAGTCAGGACCACAGAAACTCACAGAGAGATCAGAGACAACACAAGGGCAATGGCAAACAGGACTGAGGCAGTTAAATAGCAAATGATGACATCATCATTCTGGGATTGCAACCTGTCTCTCTCTGATGATGTTCTCCAGTTTGGCCATAAGAGGGAGCTTGGGAGTAGTGAGCAGCGTCACACACTCTGCTACAGGCAAGGAGAAAAGACAGATGAGTCTAAAATGGCAGCCAAGATAAAAAGCAGCAAATGACTATCGAAGTCAAGGTAAAACCCTGACAGGTTCACAACAAAATTGTTTGACAAACCTTCCTACGCCCCTTAATGTCACATTTTACACACTTCCGCAATCAGTTTCTCTCTACACCAGTGTTTCTCAACAGTGGTCATCAAGTACCCCCAACAGGCCAAGTATTCATTATAGCTGAACTAGAGCACATGTGAAATAATCAGCTGATGGGTGAGAGCAGGTTAGTAACCATGGTGATTATTTCAACTGCGATTTAGTTCAGCTATAATGAAGACCTGGCCTGTTGGGTGTACTTGAGGACCGCGGTTGAGAAACACTACTCTACACCACTCTTTCACATGCTTCCATAAGATGAGGTCATAGTCCTCATGCTCAAAGTATAAACAACCACAGTATCACAATAAGCTATCCTTATAGTGCATATAACCACCATAATAGTAACACCAATGGAGCATTTGAAAATATATGTATGTATGAATGTATATATTTATATGTGCATTTTTGGAAATATAATTTTTCTACTGTGTTGGAGCAGTAGAAAAGGTGCTTATCAGTCAGTAATGGATTAATCTTAGTCAAACAAAGGAAAAAAGGCCAAAGCCAGAGTTGTGAATTATACCACAACCACACAACTGACAGAGCATGTATCAATATTTTTACAAACGGATACCAACAGTTCAAAGTAAGTTTGATGATAGAAGTGAAGTTAAAATATCTTAAAATTACCTGCTCTGTCTGAATCATGAAAGTTTAATTTTGACTTTCATGTCCCTTTAATTGCATATGTATATAGAAAATAATCACTTTTATATCCCTTTAAGAGTTCTCTCAACTCTCTTGATGTAAAATGTTCCGGGGATTTTACCCACTGCTCGGGTGAAGCATAGTATTACTAGGCACCACACAAATCTATTGACAAACAGCACTGGCAGATACCAGAGTCATTTTATTACATGTTCTGACAGTTTAATCTTGCACCTCCTGTCTAAGCGTCTAGAGCTTCAGGGGGTAATTCAGAACCTTGGCACCATGCAGCTGCAATTAAAATAATTAAGAAAGCAAGGATAGGCTTACAGAACAGATCTGTATAGAAAGTGCACACTCAAACCTCCTAGGAATTAGCACCGTGTCTTACATTTGCAGGTGATAGGGCTGGATTTATTAACTCAATACTCACTCACTGAGCACTTGTCATGTACGGCCTGTCCACAAGCACAGCTGTAGGAAAATAATTATACAAAATATTAAAGGGGGACGGCAAAATCTTGCAGCACAGCATTTTTTTCTGTTTACTTGCATTTTTTTTCACTAAACATACATTTTGTGCCATTTTATATGTATGTGGGATTTGGTATTATTTTCTATTTTGTATCATGAAACATAAATATGTTGAGTTTAACGGCTGTTATTGCCATTGTACAGTGTGTGCTTTCAACTAAAAAACAGTTAAGTTTGGGCACTTAGATTCGTTTTTTTTCTTTCAGGGGGGTGGGGTGGGGCAGGCAAATAAAAATATGCTGAAACAATATTAGTTTTAATACAGAAAAATAGTGCTACAGATATCATTGGATATAAAGAGAAATATTCCGGGGTGGGGTAATATCCTATATTATAAAAGGCCAAGTGTGTTTGTCTGAAGCCGTCATGCACAGTAGAGACAAACACACTTGGCCTTAGATTGACCTCCTTGCACGCGCACCTCTGTAATTTAAGCAGCAGCGCACAGCTGAGAATAGACCTCGCACGCGCACCCACACACTTTGACCTCCTTGCACGCGCACCCGACCTTGCACGCGCACCTCCGCAATTGAAACAGCAGCGCGAGACAGCTGACCCCAGACCCTGCGTGAGGATCAGTTACAAGCGCAGCGCACAGCTGAGAATAGACCTCGCACGCGCACATCTGAAATTTAAACAGCAGCGCGAGACAGCTGACTCCAGACCCTGCGTGAGGATCAGTTACAAGAGGGGAGAAAGAGAGAGGGGAGAGAGAGAGAGGCAGGGAGAGAGAGGGGAGATGGAGAGAGAGAGAGAAAGAGAGAAGGGAGATAGAGAGAGAGCGCAAAAGGGAGGGGGAAAGAGAGAGCGCAAAAGATAGAGAGAGGAGAGAGAGAGAGGGGAGAGAGAGAGAGAGAGGGGGGAGAGAGAGAGAGAGGGGGAGAGAGAGACAGAGGGGGGAGATAGAGAGAGGCGAGAGGAGAGAGAGAGGGGGGGGGGAGAGAGATAGAGAGAGGAGAGAGAGAGAGAGGGGAGAGAGAGGGGAGAGAGAGGAGGGAGAGAGAGAGAGAGGAGAGAGAGGAGAGGAGAGAGAGAGAGAGGAGAGAGAGAGGGGAGAGAGAGAGGGGAGAGAAAGAGAGAGGGGAGAGAGAGGGGAGAGAGAAAGAGAGAGGAGATAGAGAGAGAGGGGAGAGAGAGAGAGAGAGGGGGGAGATAGAGAGGAGAGAGAAAGAGTGGGGAGAGAGAAAAAGGCGAGAGAGAGGGGGGGAGAGAGAGAGGGGGAGAGAGAGAGAGAGAGAGAGAGAGAGAGGGGGGGGAGAGAGAGAGACAGAGGGGGGGAGATAGAGAGAGGTTGAGAGAGGGGAGAGAGGGGAAAGAGAGAGGGGGGGAGAGAGAGAGGGGAGAGAGAGAGAGGGGAGGAGAGAGAGAGGGAGAGATAGAGAGAGAGAGGGAGAGAGAGAGAGAGAGAGAGAGAGAGAGGGAGAGAGAAAGAGAGAGGGAGAGAGAAAGAGAGAGGGGAGAGAGAAAGAGAGAGGGGAGAGAGAAAGAGAGAGGGGAGCGAGAAAGAGGAGAGAGAGAGAGGGGAGAGAGAGAGAGGGGAGCGAGAGAGAGGGGAGCGAGAGAGGGGAGAGGGAGGGGAGAGAGAGAGGTGAGAGAGAGAGAGGGGGGGAGAGAGAGAGGGGAGAGAGAGAGGGGGGGAGAGAGAGGGGAGATGGAGAGAGAGAGAAAGAGAGAGGGGAGATAGAGAGAGAGCGCAAAAGAGAGGGGGGAGAGAGAGAGAGCGCAAAAGAGAGGGGGGAAAGAGAGAGCGCAAAAGAGAGGGGGGAGAGAGAGCGCAAAAGAAAGGGGGGAGAGAGAGAGCTCAAAAGAGAGGGGGAGAGAGAGCGCAAAAGAGAGGGGGGAGAGAGAGAAAGCAAAAGAGAGTGGGAGGGAGAGAACGCAAGGGGTGGGACCACTGTACTGGCAAAAAAAATGGCCCATGTGAACCGGGCTTTAGGGACTAGTGCTTTAATAAATGATCTGCATAGAATTACAGAGAAAGTGGAACCTTTGAATTCTCTTTTTTTAACCCATGCTTTAGTTCTAGTCAGATAACACAAATAAATAATGATATATTTTCTTGTATCTTACTAGTAAAAGAGGTTCTACCACTACAGGAGTAGTACATTTTCCTTTAATTTAACAATGAAAATTCTGATTATCCCATCTGTTGAATCAGGATAATCATGATTTTAATAAAGACAAAGATGAATATTTATTAAAAAAAAAAAAAAAAGCACCATAACACATTTTGAAACATTGTCTTTTTTAGAACAGTGACAATTTTTTTTGTATGAGGTCCCTTTAAACAGGAGAAAGTACAAAAGTATTAGTTGCTAGCTTTAGATGAGATATTGGGGCCTATTTAACAAGGTGCAGACGGACATGATCCATTATTGCGGATCATGTCCACTGCACATCGATAAATGCAGACAGCGTATGCTGTCAGCATTTTTCATTGCATCAGCAGTTCTGGGGAACTGGAGGTGCAATGCCGCCCCCTGCAGATTCAATGCCGCCCCCTGCAGGGGGTGTCAATCAACCCGGTCGTATTGGATCGGGTTGATTTCTTGCAAGTTCTGTCCGCCTCCTCAGAGCAGGCGGACAGGTTATGGAGCAGCGGTCTTTAGATCGCTGGTTTAACTTGTGTTTCTGGCGAGCCTGAAGGCTCGCCAGAAACACAGGGCTTCAAACTCCATACAGAGCTTGATAAATATGCCCCATTCACTTAAAGGGACGTTTGAGCCATTATTATATGTTCACAGTGTATGTATCAGCAATAAAGCACTGTATTGCAAATGATCTGCTAATAAAATAAAAATAAACATTTTACACATGTAGAAGAAGAAGGACATTTTGTTAGCAACATGTACATTGATTTGCAGTCTATGAATATACTTCCATGAAAAGTATCAATTTTACCTCTCCCACCAATTAGAGACAGGTAGGTATGAGCTCCTATATAGATTAAAAAGAGGATGTTACAGAGTCAAAGTTCTGAATCATAAATGATCTATGCCAGTGTCTTTGGCAATACTAGCAAAATTACTCTTTATTCAAGTGCACGTGAATACTAAACAAAATGATTATTATTATTATTTTTATATAGATTTTGGTTTGCCAAAAGTTCAATTATAAAATAGTATTGCACTTTTGAAAAGTTCATACTTTATTCTTGTGGTCCTGCTATAATTTGTGGCAAGTGATATATTTGTGTAAATAAGTGAGGCTACTATATACAGCAAGCCAAGCATAACACGCAATTGTTGTTAACCATCTGGCCCTATTGGTTTTCTTACATTTGTGAGTAATTTCATAACATTGATAGAGCGCCAGTGATATGTTACCAGATATTGCAGGATGGGCTGCACGTCCAGAAATGTTAATAGATCTCTGGTGCCAATAAACTATTAACGTTAATGCCAACTAAAAGTCTAAAGTTACACATCTCCCTTAGACACTTGTAATAACAGTTTTAAGGTCACTACTTAGAATTACTATGAATAGGAAGATTTCACAAGTGCTCTGTATTAAAGAGTATTTCCATATAGTTCTATAAACCAGAGCTTTCCAAACTTTTCATGTTGGTGACACACTTTTTAGACCTACATCACTTTGTGACACAGTAATTAAGTTGTACTAGCAAACAGGAGGTTAAACTAACTTGTTTTAAGGATAAGGACACAAACATAAATGATATAATAACGAAATGTATTTACAAGTAACAGTAAGTATGTGCAAGAATTAACACCAATAGCTACTTACTATTTATTGGGATGTATGAGGTTGTTGGGATGAACACAGTTTCTGAATATTTAGTGGAATATTAGATAAAGACACTTGCATTTCATCATCAAGCATTTTTAAGCTTCCACTTCCTATCCATATATCAAGAGCAGGAGCAGCAGTGCACTACTGGGAGCTAGCTGCAAAAAAAACCCCACTGACTTCACCTTAGCGTTTAAGCTGCTGCCCTCAGAGCTCTGCGAGTCCAACTGACTACTGCCCGTGCTGCAAACGCACTGCTGTCCCACTCACTGACTACATGTGCAGCTACAAGCCGATTGAGGAGACTACACGTGCAGTCAGGAGCCAATGTGCCGCCAATGGGAATAGTATGACCCACTAGGTATCAATCACGAGTCAACTAAGTGATATGCGTAGCAAACAGGCGGAAAGTCGGAAACCAAAAAAAAATTTTTAAAAGGATTTTAAATTCAAAAAAATTTGTGCTGAAGCAGGGACACACCTACACACTGCCACTGACACAATAATGTCACAACACACAGTTTGGAAAGCACTGCTATAGAGGCTTATAATGAAGTGGTAAGGAAACAGAAAATTCTTGATCTTTCTATCATGCATATTAAAGAAGCAATGTTTAAAATGATTGCATTAAAGGGACAGTAAAGTCAAAATTAAATGTTCATCAATCAGCTAGAACGTCATTTTAAACAACTTTTCAATTTACTTCTATTGTAAAATTTGTTTGTTATACATTGTTGAAGTGTAGGCTCAGAAGTAGCAATGAACTACTGGGAGTTAGCTAAACACATCTCATGAGCCAATGACAAGCAGCATATATGTGCAGCCACCAATCATCACCTAGCTGCTGCTTCTGAGCCTACCTAGGGTTACTCTTCAACAAAGACTACAAAGGTAACAAAGCAAATTTGATAATAGAAATAAATTAGAAAGTTGTTTAAAATAACATGTTCTAGCTGAATAACTAAAGTTTAATTTTGACCTTGCTGTCTCTTTAAAGCTGTTTATTTTGATTGGGAAGATAACAGGAAGTGCCTATTGGTGTGAACCTGTGCAGTAAGGATTGATTGCTCATTGGCTCATAAATAGAACTCCTACTGGTTTATTGGTAGACGGTAACACCTGTTTTTTTTTATCAGTACAGGAACGTCCATTAAAAAAAAAAGCTGTAAAACATTTTAAAATCACATCTTTGAGATGAAACAAAGATACATTACTAAAGAAATAAACACTCTTTTAAATATTTTTCATAAAAAATCTGTGTACTGATCTTTTTTTTTTTTTCCTGCGGGTCTCATTTGTGGCTTAAAGGGACATGTAACCCAATTTTTTCTTTCATGATTTCAATAGAGCATACAGTTTTAAACAATATTTTTAGCTACTTTCAATATCTAATTTGCGCTATTCCCTGGTATACTTTTTTTTTTAAAAAAAAAAAGCATACCTAGGTAGGCTTAGGAGCAGCAATTCACTACAGGGAAGTTGGAGCTAATTGGTGGCTTTACATAAATGCCTCCTTTCATTGGATAACCGAATGTGTTAAGCTAGCTCCCGGTAGTGCATTGCTATTCCAACATAAGATACCAAGAGAATGAAGCAAATTTGGTAATATACTGTAAGTAAAATGGTTAGTTGTTTCAAATTGTATGCTCTGTCTGAATCATGGAAGAAAAAAATTGGGTGTCATGCCCCTTTAAGGAAATACTTCTGAGTTTATAAACAATGTATATCCAATAAGTGAGTGTTGCTTATCCATTTCTTTCTAACCATTCTGAAAGTGGAACCATATTTTGTTACAATAAGGTGTTCTTTTTTAACATGAAACTAACAAACCAATTTTCATACCAAACAGGAAAATGACAAAAACAAACAAAAGCAAATAGGAAACTCTATTTACCGATAGTGTTGCATATTTGTAGAAAAAGTCATAAAGTTTAATTCAATAAATATAATTTTAAAATAGTTTAATCATAGGAAAGTGTTGCAACACAATTTATAATGTTAGGAAAATTAAATAAACAAGTTTTTTATACATAACATTAATCTGTACAAAGATTGTGTGGTGGAATTATGGAATATGTTTACAGTAAATGTATCATTTAATTAAAAAATGTTTGAATAAGAGGAAATGTATCAAATGGGATACAGCTTAAAGGGACACTAAACCCAAATTTTTTCTTTCGTGATTCAGATAGAGCATGACATTTTAAGCAACTTTCTAATTTACTCCTATTATCAAATTTTCTTCATTCTCTTGGTATCTTTATTTGAAATGCAAAAATATAAGTTTAGATGCCGGCCCATTTTTGGTGCACAACCTGGGTTGTTCTTGCTGATTGGTGGATAAATTCATCCACCAATAAAAAAAGTGCTGTCCAGAGTTATGAACAAAAGACTAAAAAAATAAATAAAGGTAGCAAGAGAATGAAGAAAAATTGATAATAAGAGTAAATTAGAAAGTTGCTTAAAATTGTATGCTCTATCTGAATCATGAAAGAAAAAATGTGGGTTCAGTGTCCCTTTAAATGTGTCACACAACTATTTTCTGACCTTTTTCTGCACCAATATAATTATTTTAAAATAATTTTACATGTCAAACAACTTTTGTTTTTTCTTTTTTTTGCACCAATTTAATTATTTAAAAATAATTTTACAAGTCAAACTAATATTTGTTTGTGTGTGTATGTATATGTGTGTGTGTGTATTTATGTATGTGTATATGTGTGTGTGTGTGTATGTGTGTGTGTGTATGTATGTATGAGTGTGTGTATGTATGTGTTTGTATGTATGTGTGTGTATGTATGTTTGTATGTGTTTGTATGTATGTGTGTGTGTGTATGTTTGTATGTGTGTGTATGTATGTGTGTGTGTGTATGTATGTGTGTGTGTGTATGTATGTGTGTGTGTGTGTGTGTGTATGTTGTGTGTGTGTGTGTGTATGTATGTGTATGTTTGTATGTGTGTGTATGTGTGTGTGTGTATGTGTGTGTGTGTGTATGTATGTGTGTGTATGTATGTGTGTATGTGTGTGTGTATGTACTGTATGTATGTGTGTGTATGTGTGTGTGTGTGTATGTGTGTGTGTATGTACTGTATGTGTGTGTGTGTATGTATGTGTGTATGTGTGTGTGTGTGTGTGTGTATGTGTGTGTGTGTGTATGTGTGTGTGTGTAGGTGTGTGTGTGTGTATGTACTGTATGTATGTGTGTATATGTGTATGTATGTGTGTGTGTGTGTGTGTGGGGGGGTATTTCTGCAGCTATGTAATTATTTACAAATAATTGTATGTGTGTGTCTCATACAAATGTTTGATTGTGATAGCTGGATATTAGTCTATACAATTATTGAATTTATTTTGTTGCGGTTGCACAATAATCAGTAAAGTAAAATAGTTGCAAAGTCAAAACTCGTCTAAAAGTTAATGGCCTGCTGTGCACTGAGCTATTTTCGTACCACTCGGAGCTCTTCTGGAAAAAAATAAATTGTACATAAAAATGGATATCAAATATCACCTTAATTGGCCTTAAGTGAATATAGGAACAATGAGAGAAGGTGAAAACAAGGGAACATGCCCCTCTGTCTAAATGATAAAATGTTGCATATCGAGTTAACTACAATTGCCTTAGGGCCTTGCAATGCATTGCAAAAATGAAATGTTTATTGAAAAAAATTAGAATGAAAGGATTAGATTTTTTTTTCTTTTTAGTTGTTTGTTATAATGGAAAAAAAAGATACGCGACTGTGGATGCAGATCTATTTTGTACTAAACTGTGTGTCCCTAAATAATTTAATCAAAGAGTTTGTGCATCTACCCTCTAGAGTAATTATTAAGTATTTTTACCTTAAAGAAACATACTGGTAACAGAAATAAACAAGTGAGCGCTAGTATTAGTATCCTATAGTGAAGATAACAGAGCAGCAGTTTAGCATAAATAATAATAGTTTTATATATATATATACACATTTTTTGGGGTGGGCATAAAAAGGGACTGTTTAAATATACAGGGAAAGTAGCGGGAGGATTGCAATTATGTACAACAGAGTCCTGCGACACTACTGCTCACTGGCTAAAACGAACATCTCCCACAGAATGTTTTATTCAGAATGTATCAAAAAGTATCATGTCCCTTTAACATGCATTTATTGTGACTATTAACCTCTTCATGCTGGGATGCAAGTGCTTAGATTGGAACAAAGTTCTGATGTAAAAACTTGCCTGAAAAATGAAATCACCTGATTGTTGATGGGATTACGTAATATCAAGGACGGGATGAGATAATGGGGGGCTGCCTACAATGCTAGTCATGCTCCCCAGTCCGATTTTCCATTTTCTCAAAGGAGGAGGCTGCAGGATGCCATATAAGGTTGGACGTTCCATGTCGTCCTAACGGTGCTAAAGCCCAGCGCTGTTAGAACGGCATGGAATCCAGCAGAAATAGTAAGGTTCTTATGCCACTTTACAGATCATTAGTTACACCTCATCTTGAGTATTTTGTGCAGTTCTAGAAGCCATATCTCCAGAAGGATATAAACAAACTCGTGGTAGCTATTGGCGCTTATAAAACTAACCAGAGATCAGATCTAGTATTAATTTTAAAAATCTGCCCCAAAATACTGTGTAGTGTATTTTATTAAAAAAATAAAGATGGCAGCATCTTTATTTTTTTAATAAAATAACTGAACTAGATAGTATTTTGGGGTTAAAGTTGGTGAGAGTGGGGTGTTAGAAAAAAAAGTGGCACTTAAAAGTGCCTTTACTTTGCGGTCTATGTGAACTGTGTGTTCCCAGTAAATATATACTGTATGTATATGACTATATACATATATATTTATGTGTATATACACATTTTAACACATAAATATATATGTATATAAGCATATACAAATATATTTAAAATGTCTGCCATCGCTGTGCTACTTACCCTCTTCGCTGCGCTAAAGTTCACAAAGGAGCATATTGAAGCTTGCTTTCGTGAGCGCAATGCTTCCCAGCAATGCGAAGGCAAGCTCACGTTCGCATTGCTGACAACTTGTAATACCAGCGCACATTAGCGTGCACTGTTGTTGAAAAGCGATATTTAGCGCTCCACTTGTAATCTGGCCCTGATTTTGTGTGCAGATATTTTGCAATGCAGTGATTTTTGATTTATCTATATAAATATAAAATGTTTTTTTAATATTTCACTCCCATGTGCCTGTAATTTAATAAACAAAAGAATAAAGTTAACATGACATATTAAGTCCTTTGAACTGTGACCTTGACCCTGTTGCATTTTAAACTTGCAGAAATCTTCAATATGTGCTTCAAACGATGGGCTCATCTGATGACAATAAAATAAAATCAGTCTGGTTAAACATGATTCATGTTAAACAAATTGCATGGATTGGTTAAGATAAACTTTTATTTACTGCCAATGTCGTTTGAGAAGATGCAGCCTGTCATGAAAAGCATTGGGCCAAAAACATTAATTTCTTATTTATCTTTTAGAAAGCCTTGACCTCGGGTTGAGAAAACACAATTTCTTGCTTGAATCCTTTCCTTATACCATTATTTATTTATTTATTAAGTTTTAATACAACCAAACACATTATCTCAACAGATATGACTTTAGAGGGTTCTTGAACAAAGCAAAGGGTTTGTTTTACAGAGAACTGAGCTGTCTTAGACTGATAAGTCAATTCTTCCTCTGAAATTAGATGAATTTCAGAATTCTTCTGGGAAATTAGTCTTTGTATAGCCCATCAGATGCTTTTAACAATTTCTTATACAACATTAGTATGTAATATGTGTGGCTATTTAAAATGTAAAGCAGGTCCAGTTAAATATATTACGGACAGGATTGATTTATTTTATCACGTCCACATGTGAGAACATATTTTTAATATATATAAGGTGCATTTTTAACCAATTTGCTGATATATCAGACTGTTGGAAAAATCTAATCAATTTTTGTAGTTTTTCTGTTTTTTTATTAGGTAAGTTCAAGCCTAGCACTGATTTATCTTTAGACAATTCAGACAGACATCCTGGGGCTTTTTACTCATAGGAGCACTTTACTGGCTGGTCACATGATCTGCAAACATGGTACATCAGATAAAATACCTTTTTACGCAGCTTATTTATTTATTTACTCACTATTGAGCTCATGTTTTGTGCAATATATTTTGCATTGCTACAGTGGCCTTATATTAAAACGGGCAGTTAAACAAAAGAATGTGTCTTCCTGTTTGAAACAAATATCAGTTTTTAGTATTTATTTTATGTTTAATGCTTCTTTAAGAGCTAAGAGCACAAGCTAATTTCCTTTTGCTGTTACCCTGGAAAAGGTTAGCACTATAACGGACAGCAGTGCTAACCAATGGGAAGAGTGTCCTGTATCCTTACATTGTAAGTCTGCACTTATTAAAAACAGTAAAGACAAAATGAAAGAAAAAAATGCAATGTTTGAAATGTAATCAGTGACGTCCCCAGAAATTTCTTCTTGGGGGGCACTTCTAAGATGCCCACCAGTGATTTGTGGGTAAGGACTTGTCAGGAGGGCAACACTTGGCATGTTGCAGACAGGGCCAGGTTAGGTGGGAAGCCAGAGTCTGTGTGCATATGGGGGGGCAGCCATTATTCTGGGGGGGGCTTGTGCCCCAACTGGCAATGCCACTGAATTTCATCTTCTCTTAGAGGGATTTTATATTCAAAATTGAAAAGTGCTTAAGTGAATTTCAATTTTGAATAGAAGCATTTTTGTAAAAGTTATTACAGTTTCAAGGACATATTTTCGCAGTGCACCTACATTCAAACAGTGCTCCTGCTCAGAGAGCCAGAGGTGTATCATGTTAATTTTACTAGAAGTATATTTGCTAAAACAAATATATTGCAAAATTGCTTCTATGGAGAATACAGTGTTGAAAATAAAAGCAAAAGATGTCAGAGCCTTTAAATACCATAATACGATTACGTACATATAATATATAGTGACACTATATGGGCCGCTTCTCCAGATCACCTTATGGATAGTGCTCTTATACTAGGAAAATGAGCTTAAAGTAAAAAAAAATAAAAAAAAATCACCTTCATTTTAAAATAATCATTGCAAAAATAAGACAAAAAACACTGTCAAAATAAAAAATTAAACCCATGGCTTTTACGTTTATAAAATATATAGAGAAACTTAATGCTATTTAAAAAGTAGAAGGCTATAGAAATCTTTGGGCCCCATGTATTAAATGGTGAATGGCTGTCCTTAAGCTGTCTGCACGACAAATCATGTGAGAGAAGGGGCTGTCAATCATCGAGGGCAAGCATGCTCTCAGTGATTTCTCTTTGCCACCTCTGAGGTGACTGTTACTTCTTACATTGTGGGAAGCAGGCTAGCGTGTGTGAACCAGCCCCGCAAGGGCTTCCGGAGCAGCTTATGCTGCTTCATACATGAGCCCTTTATGTGATGAAAACTAGTATACACTACGGAGTTATCATGTCTGAGATGTGCTCCATAAGGCAGTGCAACATAGCTCTTGCCTATGGAAAAGAAATCTCTCTTTGCCCATAATAGGCTAAATGAGAAAACTTGTAATGTTTTAAGGAACATAAATGCCATTTACTGATAGTATGCAGCAATAGGTACGTTATCTCTAGGCTGACCATATTGCCGCTTGAAAAATACATATGTGAGGGTTCTTATACAAAACCATTTCTTTAAACAGCCCTGACATATGTATTTTTCATATGTGTCCCTTTTTAAAGCGGCAATATGGTTAGCCTAGTTATCTCATGCTAACAGGCTGCAAAGTGAATGCTTAGAAGTTTAATGTACCTAACAGTCTTAGCTGAACTTTATGGCAATGGTGGGAAACAAAGGCAATGCATGTTTGGTTTTAAAATGTAAAGATTTATGTTGTTAGACTCCTTGGCTAATTATAATTTATGGTATCTTGCTAAATGAATATGCGGACAGTATTATAAAGCATGGGACACTGTACAACATGCATAAACAAGCCTTGTTTCACTATAATTTATTCCCAGCAATGAAGTTATTAAATAAAGAGAGCACCAGGGTATTCATAGCAACTATACTTTTCATTATTAATCTATAAATTTATAGATGTCATGCATATATTTTACTAACATTTATTATTCTCTGTAGTTTATTAGCCGACATGCTGAAAACAATTGTACATGAAAAATAAAATATTTATTTGGTCATTGGCCATGAATGTATTTTTTATAAGCTACTGACCCTTATAGCTTACAGTATATGGCCTAGATTTAGAGTTGGGCGGTAGCCGTGAAAACCAGCGTTAGAGGCTCCTAACGCTGGTTTTGGGCTACCGCCGGTATTTGGAGTCAGTCAGGAGAGGGTCTAACGCTCACTTTCCAGCCGCGACTTTTCCATACCGCAGATCCCCTTACGTCATTTGCGTATCCTATCTTTTCAATGGGATCTTCCTAACGCTGGTATTTAGAGTCGTGGCTGAAGTGAGCGTTAGAAATCTAACGACAAAACACCAACCGCAGAAAAAAGTCAGTAGTTAAGAGCTTTCTGGGCTAACGCTGGTTTATAAAGCTCTTAACTACTGTGCGCTAAAGTACACTAACACCCATAAACTACCTATGTACCCCTAAACCGAGGTCCCCCCACATCGCCGCCACTATATTTAAATTTTTTAACCCCTAATCTTCCGCTCCGTACACTGCCGCCAACTACGTTATCCCTATGTACCCCTAATCTGCTGCCCCTAACACCGCCGACCCCTATATTATATTTATTAACCCCTAATCTGCCCCCCTCAACGTCGCCTCCACCTGCCTACACTTATTAACCCCTAATCTGCCGAGCGGACCGCACCGCTACTATAATAAAGTTATTAACCCCTAATCCGCCTCACCCCCGTCTCAATAACCCTATAATAAATAGTATTAACCCCTAATCTGCACTCCCTAAAATCGCTGACACCTAACTTCAATTATTAACCCCTAATCTGCCGACCTAATCTCGCCACTACTGTAATAAATGTATTAACCCCTAAAGCTAAGTCTAACCCTAACACTAACACCCCCCCTAAGTTAAATATAATTTAAATCTAACAAAATAAATTAACTCTTATTAAATAAATTATTCCTATTTAAAGCTAAATACTTACCTGTAAAATAAACCCTAATATAGCTACAATATAAATTATAATTATATTATAGCTATTTTAGGATTTATATTTATTTTACAGGCAACTTTGTATTTATTTTAACCAGGTACAATAGCTATTAAATAGTTAAGAACTATTTAATAGTTACCTAGTTAAAATAATTACAAATTTACCTGTAAAATAAATCCTAACCTAAGTTACAATTAAACCTAACACTACACTATCAATAAATAAATTAAATAAAATACCTACAATTACCTACAATTAAACCTAACACTACACTATCAATAAATGAATTAAATATATTACAACAATATTACAACAATTTTAAACTAATTACACCTACTCTAAGCCCCCTAATAAAATAACAAAGCCCCCCAAAATAAAAAAATGCCCTACCCTATTCTAAATTACAAACCTTCAAAGCTTTTTTACCTTACCAGCCCTGAACAGGGCCCTTTGCGGGGCATGCCCCAAAGAATTCAGCTCTTTTGCCTGTAAAAAACACATACAATACCCCCCCAACATTACAACCCACCACCCACATACCCCTAATCTAACCCAAACCCCCCTTAAATAAACCTAACACTAAGCTCCTGAAGATCTTCCTACCTTATCTTCACCTCGCCGGGTATCACACCGATCCGTCCTGGCTCCAAAATCTTCATCCAACCCAAGCGGGGGCTGGCGATCCATAATCCTGCGGCTGAAGAGGTCCAGAAGAGGCTCCAAAGTCTTCATCCTATCCAGGAAGAAGAGGCGATCCAGACCGGCAACCATCTTGATCCAAGCGGCATCTTCTATCTTCATCCGATGACGAACGGCTCCATCGTGAAGACCTCCAGCGCGGACCAATCTTCTTCCTCCGACGTCCAACTGAAGAATGACGGTTCCTTTAAGGGACGTCATCCAAGATGGCGTCCCTCGAATTCCGATTGGCTGATAGGATTCTATCAGCCAATCGGAATTAAGGTAGGAAAATTCTGATTGGCTGATGGAATCAGCCAATCAGAATCAAGTTCAATCCGATTGGCTGATCCAATCAGCCAATCAGATTGAGCTCGCATTCTATTGGCTTTTCCGATCAGCCAATAGAATGCAAGCTCAATCTGATTGGCTGATCGGATCAGCCAATCGGATTGAACTTGATTCTGATTGGCTGATTCCATCAGCCAATCAGAATGTTCCTACCTTAATTCCGATTGGCTGATAGAATCCTATCAGCCAATCGGAATTCGAGGGACGCCATCTTGGATGACGTCCCTTAAAGGAACCGTCATTCTTCAGTTGGACATCGGAGGAAGAAGATTGGTCCGCGCTGGAGGTCTTCACGATGGAGCCGTTCATCATCGGATGAAGATAGAAGATGCCGCTTGGATCAAGATGGTTGCCGGTCTGGATCGCCTCTTCTTCCCGGATAGGATGAAGACTTTGGAGCCTCTTCTGGACCACTTCAGCCGCAGGATTATGGATCGCCAGCCCCCGCTTGGGTTGGATGAAGATTTTGGAGCCAGGACGGATCGGTGTGATACCCGGCGAGGTGAAGATAAGGTAGGAAGATCTTCAGGGGCTTAGTGTTAGGCTTATTTAAGGGGGGTTTGGGTTAGATTAGGAGTATGTGGGTGGTGGGCTGTAATGTTGGGGGGGGGTTATTGTATGTGTTTTTTTACAGACAAAAGAGCTGAATTCTTTGGGGCATGCCCCGCAAAGGGCCCTGTTCAGGGCTGGTAAGGTAAAAGAGCTTTGAACTTTTGTAATTTAGAATAGGGTAGGGCATTTTTTTATTTTGGGGGGCTTTGTTATTTTATTAGGGGGCTTAGAGTAGGTTTAATTAGTTTAAAATTGTTGTAATATTTTTCTAATGTTTGTAAATATTTTTTTATTTTTTGTAACTTAGTTCTTTTTTATTTTTTGTACTTTAGTTAGTTTATTTAAATGTATTTATTTGTAGGTATTGTATTTAATTAATTTATTGATAGTGTAGTGTTAGGTTTAATTGTAGATAATTGTAGGTATTTTATTTAATTAATTTATTGATAGTGTAGTGTTAGGTTTAATTGTAACTTAGGTTAGGATTTATTTTACAGGTAATTTTGTAATTATTTTAACTATTTTAGCTATTAAATAGTTCTTAACTATTTAATAGCTATTGTACCTGGTTAAAATAAATACAAAGTTACCTGTAAAATAAATATAAATCCTAAAATAGCTATAATATAATTATAATTTATATTGTAGCTATATTAGGATTTATTTTACAGGTAAGTATTTAGCTTTAAATAGGAATAATTTATTTAATAAGAGTTAATTTATTTCGTTAGATTTAAATTATATTTAACTTAGGGGGGTGTTAGTGTTAGGGTTAGACTTAGCTTTAGGGGTTAATACATTTATTAGAATAGCGGTGAGCTCCAGTCGGCAGATTAGGGGTTAATGTTTGAAGTTAGGTGTCGGCGATGTTAGGGAGGGCAGATTAGGGGTTAATACTATTTATTATAGGGTTATTGAGGCGGGAGTGAGGCGGATTAACTTTATTATAATAGCGGTGCGGTCCGCTCGGCAGATTAGGGGTTAATAAGTGTAGGCAGGTGGAGGCGACATTGTGGGGGCAGATTAGGGGTTAATAAATATAATATAGGGGTCGGCGGTGTTAGGGGCAGCAGATTAGGGGTACATAGGGATAATGTAAGTAGCGGTGGTTAACGGAGCGGCAGATTAGGGGTAAAAAAAAATATGCAGGTGTCAGTGATAGCGGGGGCGGCAGAATAGGGTTTAATAAGTGTAAGGTTAGGGGTGTTTAGACTCGGGGTACATGTTAGAGTGTTAGGTGCAGACGTAGGAAGTGTTTCCCCATAGCAAACAATGGGGCTGCGTTAGAAGCTGAACGCGGCTTTTTTGCAGGTGTTAGTTTTTTTTTTCAGCTCAAACAGCCCCATTGTTTTCTATGGGGGAATCGTGCATGAGCACTTTTTTGAAGCTGGCCGCGTCCGTAAGCACCGCTGGTATCGAGAGTTGAAGTTGCGGTAAATATGCTCTACGCTCCTTTTTTGGAGCCTAACGCAGCCATTCTGTGAACTCTAAATACCAGCGGTATTTAAAAGGTGCGGCCAGAAAAAAGCATGCGTAGCTAACGCACCCCTTTGGCCGCAAAACTCTAAATCTAGGCATATGTTTGTAGTCAGCATGTGCATTAAACTTCAGCACACTGTATATAAGGTTCAGCACTTATATAGAGTTCAGCACTATATATAAAGAGATTTATAGGCTGCTTGCTGTCTAAAGAGCCATTTATTGTGAACAAATTACATGCTCTCTTCACGGACAGATTTACAGGCCAGGTGCCTATATTTGATGCCCTCACCGCTGTGCTGGCGACCTTAACTAAGATGGCCGCCGGCAGTGATATAACAGCATTTCTCTGCAGTTCCTGGACTTTATCTAGGTGTTTAAAAGCATGTTTGTGCACTGGGGTTCTAAAACTATCTCTGCATCCTTGGTCCTCAAACATTAAATAACACAAATTAGGCCTTATGTATATGTTACATAGCATAAATAATAGATTTGTAAATTGTTTAGTATAAATAATAGAGTACAGGTTTAATATTTATTTTAATAAAATTAATTTTTATTTTCTAAAATCTACAAATGATTAATAAAGTTAATTTGATTGTACAAAAGCTATAGAATACAACCACCACCATATTTTCAGTTAAATGTTTTCCATATACTTACAAGCGGGGCGATAAATTATTGCGCGCCAACAAACGGGCAAATTTGTCCATTTGTGGGTGCGGGATAATTAATCAGCCATTACAAGTGGTTGGTTATTGCTACCGTGAGCTCGCAGTAGCAATTAGCGCTCTGAAAATTAACCAAAGATAAAATATCTGGTTAATTTTCTAAAATTGCTCCAAATGCCCTCAAAATAAAGGGCATTATATTTTTTTATTAAGTTAACTTTGTGTTCCCATAGACCGCAATGTAAATATATGTAGATACTTATATACATATATATTTATGTGTTAATATGTGTATATAATCATATACATATATATTTATGTGTTAATATGTGTATATAATCATATACATATATTTATTTATGTGTTAATATGTGTATATAATCATATACATATATATTTATGTGTTAATATGTGTATATAATCATATACATATATATTTATGTGTTAATATGTGTATATAATCATATACATATATATTTATGTGTTAATATGTGTATATAATCATATACATATATATTTATGTGTTAATATGTGTATATAATCATATACATATATATTTATGTGTTAATATGTGTATATAATCATATACATATATATTTAAAAAAATGCTGCCCATCGCATCGCTACTTTCCCAATTCGCTTCCTAGCAATGCGAATGTGAGCTTGCGTTCGCATTGGGATTTACTTGTAATACCAGTGCACATTATCGTGGGCTGGTATTATAAAGTAGAGGGCTAATATGGCTTGCAAGCAAGCGATATTTAGCACTACACTTGTTAAAAAAGTAATTAAAGATATTGAGGATTATATTTATACATTTTTTATGTTTTACTTTTTATGTTTATGTGAAAGTTTGATTCTTGTCAGTTTTGTTCTCACAAATTTTAAATATGGTTGGGACATAAACATAAAAATTTAACATTCAACTAAATTGTTTATATTGGTTCTGCTTCTACCCTCTAAACACTGCTGAATATACTGTATTATTGATCTAATTGTTATTCCCCTTTTCATAGAAAATAGTATGATTTTAAGCAACTTGTTAACAGATAATGCAAGTTTGCTGCTGCATGCTTTGGGGAAGAGGCAGCAAAACAAACAAAAAACAAAATTAAATTTAAGTATTTACAGAAGAAACCTCATATTTTGTATTAAAAGTATGTAAATTAAAGGGCCATTATAATCTAAACATGACAAGCACTAATCCGCTAGAATTTGTAATTTTAAGACTATCAACCCTGCAGCATATAAAATTCTTGTTGGGACTCGCAGTGCACTGCTGGTTACCAGTGGAAAACGCCACTGATCCAATCAGCAGCAGTAGTCGTGCGACTACCGTTGCTGATTGGCGGCAAGTTCCACTTGAGACCAGCAGTGTACAGTGTGTGTCGAGCGGTATTTTAACTGTGTGTTTAACTCTATTGCATGGGGTAATTTTTAAACAACTTTTCAGATTACTTCTATTATCAAATTTTCTCTATTCGAATCATGAAAGAAAAAATTTGGGCTTCATGTCCTTTCAGAAAGAGAATCTTATTGAAAAAAAAAATGTATAGGAGAATGGCAGAATATTAACTTTACATTTAATAATTAATATTATTTGATGATGAATGTGCAATCAATACACACATACACACACTCATACACATGCACACACACATACATACACACTCATACACATACACACTCATACACACTCATACACATACACACATACACATATAAATACACACACATACACACATGTACACACTCAGACATACACACACATACACATACACACACATACATAAACACACTCATACACATACACACTCATATACACACACACACACGTACACACTCACACACATATAGATACACACACATACACACTCATACACACACATATAAATACACACTCATACACACACACACACACTCATACACACGTACACACTCATACACATACACACACACATATAAATACTCATACATACACACACACACGTACACACACACACACACATACACACACAGATACACACATGCACATATATATCTCAAATACCTATAAAGTCCATTGAGGAAAATTAAAGATCAACACTAGTGTAAAACAATGAAAAATTGATTATGCACTTTGCAATGTCCTTACCATAACAAGACATAGATAAACTGATGTTGATAAAAAAAAATGAATTTTTATTATTACACAAAAAATTGTTTTATTTAATGCACTCTTCTGAGTACAGGTATTTGTGTGTCTGTATTGTTACACAATCAGTACATTATTTTAAAAAGAAAGAAAATTTGGCTAAATGATTCTACCTCTATAACGTTACATTATTGATGACATTTGTAGTCAGTGCTAATGAGCACATTAGGGTGGTATCTCTCTTTGGTGTGCAACAAATGTCTGCCAGTCAAGGGAATACAGGCATTTTACTTACCTGAAAGTGTTGTAGCTGCAATAAAAAGTGATAGCCGGGGTCTACTTGAGCAGCAGTGTCCTCCCACAGATATAGATTAATAGATCATCAGTCATTAGCAATCAGTAATTTTGGCACCTTCAAGACCTGAAGTGATCACAATGTTAAGATCCAGCCCATCATATTCGGAAAAAAAAAAAAAAAAAAATGATCGAATATGACAATGAACTACCTTCACATTGTTAATTGTACATACATGAATTGAATGGGTACTTAGGAGATACACAGAGGTCTCTGACGTAATAGGGAGTTTATTATGATAGGTTACTTAACTTGTGGGGCGGGTAGGTTTTTTAGCAAATCTTAACATAGAATGTGCTTTTTAAAGGATTGGAAATGTATACACTATAGGCTATGATTACGGATTTGTATCCGAAACGCATAAGCCCGATAGTGCTATGCTCCAGAATGTATGTGTAACAGAGGGTTGCTGCACCTCTATTTTATCCTAATGAAATAAAGTATTGAAGTTTTATATTATCGTTCGGACATCACCCCCTTTGGGTCGTTGGGCTTTTGCAATAGGGAGGAGCAGGTGGTCTGTCTTATTGATTGGAGGGTAGTTCACGTGTAATGTGACGCAGAGGAGGATGAAAGGACGCCGACAAACCCTGTTTGGAGATGCTGGAATCCACAACTTTTGAAGCAAGAGAGGCAAGATCATGTTTACAGCAGCAACAGGTACAGGTCGAATGGGGAGTTTCTCAATGGACTGGGACTTTGGCGGTAAAGTCTGAGTATAACCCAATTTGTATCCTTATTCCCCTCAAAAATAGCCTACACACAGACACCTTAACAGAGACATTACTATTACATACAATACAGTGTCTAGTGCACTTTGGATTACTGGGTACTTTTGCATTTTGAACTTTAGTATTTTTAAAGAGTCCATATTACAAGTTTGAAAGAGGCAGAACAATTTACCTTTATAACCTGAAATTAGGTATTTTTATTTTGGCAAAACTAAACAGTTAAAGGTCTTTTATAGAAAGAATTATGCATATTTGGATTTCATAGAAAATCAGAAAAAAAACAACAAATCCTGCTGCTATGAAAATGTTAATAACTGTATATGGCTATTTTTTTTGTTTTGCTAATGCTATGAATCATTCCATTACTTTTCCTGGTGCTATTTTTAGAGTGCAGGTGCGGACCCTCAGTGGTATTGTGGCTATTCCCTTATGAATTAGATTCCAACCTAATGTGAATTTAGGTTTGCTAAGTAAAAAAACAAAACATTAAAGAAACATCTTGTTGGAAGACATGGTAGGTCATGTTCTGCCTGAAATGGAGAAGCCTGTCTGTAGCCATACAATGTTCTAAAAAGAAAATGGAAGGCCTACAAATATCTGTTCATATTGACTGAGGCTTGATACAAATTAGCCGTGCACAAACAAAATATTTGTTTTTGGATGAATTGTTTATCACACATTAGTTTTCTCTATCTGAGGATTTCAAAATGTGTTAATGAAATTCTATTTGTCCATGATTTCCTATGGTGAACCTCTTCAGGGCAGCAGAGTAGCAAGTGACTAGCAGCATTATCTTAAAGGGACAGTCTACACCTTAGTCATCTTAAAGTCTAACCTGCTTAGATTAAGCTGCAACTAGCCTCCTGCACCCTTTCTATATCATGCAGCAGGAACAGTAAAAAAGTTATTTTAAAATGCCAAGTTCAGCCCACTGATAACATCATGATCTGGGCTACATATGGCATTCAATCACAAAAGGCCCACTAGTTGGATTCAACAGTCTGTCGATGCTATTCAGCAGAGTGCCTAGATGCAGCCCAGATTGTGATGTCATTAGTGGGCAGAGCTTGGCAGCCATTTCAAACTGGTCAGAAACACTATTCATTTTAAAATACCTTTTTTTATTGTTCCTGCTGCATGACATAGAAAGGGTGCACAAGGCTATTTGCAGCTTAATCTAAGGTAAGGCTTCAAGATAACTAAGGTGTTGACTGTCCTTTAAAGAAATCTAAAGTAGTAGCTAGTGCAAGTGCTACAAGCCAGCAGCTGAACAATTTTTTTTTTTAATGTGCTCAAAAGTGTCCACGAACTAAAGCTTCTTATTGGCTGACACCATTATCAATCAACTGAGAAGGACATTGATAATTCTTTGAAGCCTCTCCCACCTGTAGAAAAGCCTTTCCTGCCTTTAGAGTAATGATTTACCCTCATGAATAAATTAACCCATTTTTGATGCAGTTGTTTTTTTTTTTTTGTTTTTTTTGTTAAAGCAGCACACTTGTTTATCATTTTTGGACAAATACACTTCAAGTCCCTCTTTGACAGTCCTAAATCTGCCCCTTGGTTACTCTGCCCAGATCTTGATGCTACTCAACCTCTAAGTTCTAAGAACAGCATTTTAAATATTGGGGGGAGGGGTATGAGATACCATAAAATTGCTTTTTAGTTGATGCTCAAATTGCATTGTGTCTATGACTGTACACTCAATCAAGGGCTACATGGAACAAGGCCTTGTAGCCTAGCGAGCATCCCTGGTCTGCCTCTCATATCTTTATTTACCCCCTGTATAGTGATGTATTACAAATGAAGGTAATAATAATATCAAATTATTTTTCCGTTATCTGGTAAATTCCATATCAATAAATTGCAACTCAAGCAAATTTGGTAGAAATAATTGCCCTTTACTAGCGATACACAGAAAGACATAGAAAATGCACAGCCACTAAAACAGATTTAGATAAAAAATAGTTAAAAGGATATTAAATAGAAAATACATGCTAGACATAATGATGTATTCAAATCACAGATTATCCTTAGAATAATATGCAGATGAATTAATACCATTATATTAGTTATTTAAATATTGAAAATGTAAAAGTTTTGTTTCTATAAATTACTCTAGATTCTTTAAAGTAATGGCGCTGTCACGGATACCAGGCCGGCAAGTCTAAAGCCCCACCCCCTATTACCCAGCCACTTCATTTTCACACTGGATTTGGCCATTTTTATGGCATTCACGATCTGTCAGGGTGCCAGGAATCAGACTGAGACGAGAAGTGCAAAAATAATCACACCTTTATTAATAGCAAAAAATAATAAAAAGTCCACAAGTCAAATAACAAGCCAGGAGTCAAAACCAGAGCTAGTAGTCAGACGAGCCGAGTCAGGAGCCAAAGCGAATAGTCAGACGAGCCGAGTCAGGAGCCAAAGCGACTAGTCAGACGAGCCAGAATCAGGAACAAGGAGAACAGCAGAGTCAGGAACAAGCCAGGGATCAGGAACCAGGAGGGACGTCAGACAGCCAGGTAATACACAGGAACTCTCACAAACAGGTCTGAGACAACGCAAGGGCAAAGCATACTGAACAGAGGCCTTTAAATAATAAGTGATGACATCACAATTCTGAGACTGCTACCTGTCTCACACTGATGATGTATAGCAGTCTGACCATAAAAGGGCATGCAGGAAATGAGCAGCATCACACACTATGCCCCAGAGTCAGCAAGAGAGGTGAGTAAAATGGCTGCCAGCAGCACATGGCAAACAAAGCAGGGAAAAAACCCTGACAGTACCCTCCCCTCAACGACCCCTCCCCCGCTGGAGGACAAAAGGCTTATTGGGGAAACGGGCATGGAAGGCACGGAGGAGGACGGGAGCATGAACATCAGAGAAGGGAACCCATGAACGCTCCTCCGGACCGTAGCCCCTCCAGTGAACCAAACACTGTACACGGCCCCTGGACATACAAGAGTCAATATTGCTGCTGACCTTATATTCTTCATGGTTGTCAAAAAGATAGGATGGGGACAAGGCAACACAGTCGTAAACCAATTACAAACCAATGGTTTCAAGAGAGAGACATGAAAAAAATTGGAGATGCGCATTGCAGGAGGAAGGTCAAGAGCGTAGACCACAGGATTGACCCGTCGGAGTATTCAAAAAGGACCAACATAACGGGGAGCCAGTTTATTGGAAGGCACATGAAGGTTCAAGTCGTGGGAGGACAGCCAAACCCTCTCACCAACCTAGTAGGAAGGCGTGGGTAGACGCCTATGATCAGCCTGAAACTTTTGGCGCTGCATAGAACGATGAAGGCAATCCTGAATCTGCACCCACGTGGAATGGAGTTACTGGAGATGCTCATCCAAAGCCGGAATACCCTGAGACATGAATGAATTGGGCAACAAAGATGGTTGAAATACATAATTCGCCATGAACGGGGATAACTTGGAGGAAGCATTAATAGCACTATTACGAGCAAACTCTGCCCAAGGTAACAGTTCAGACCAATTTTTGTGGTGATTTGAGACATAGCAATGGAGGAACTGTTCCAGAGCTTGATTAGACTGTTCCGCAGCCCCATTGGATTGAGGGTGATATGCCGAGGAGAAGGAAAGCTGGATCCCCATTTGAGCACAAAAGGAAAGCCAAAATCTGGAGACAAACTGGCTACCCCGGTCCGACACTATCTCCTTGGGTAAGACCTCCCGCAAAAATAGAAGCAGGCTCCTGAGCGGTAGGCAGCTTCTTCAATGTGACATTTTAGAAAAACGGTCAACCACCATAAGGATAACATTATTGCCATTGGAAACAGGGAGCTTGACAATGAAGTCCATGGAAAAATTTGTCCAAGGACGCTCACCATTAGCAATAGGTTGAAGAAGACCCACAGGAAGACGTTGAGGAGTCTTATTCTGTGCACAAACTGAGCAGGAGGCAACATACACAGCAAAATCAGAACGAAGACCTGGCCATCAGAATTGTCGAGTGACAGACCAAATCATTTAGTTCTTGCCTGGGTGACCTGCGGCTTTAGTATAGTGGTAAGTTTGCAAAAGTTTAGTTAGAAGATTCTCAGGAACAAAACACTTACCACTCGGTTTCTCAGGAGGTGCATTGGTTTGTGCAGCCAGGTTCTCCTCCCCCAAGGGAGAAGTCAAATTAGTACGTATGGTAGCCAAAATATGGTCAGGAGGTATAACTGGAGTAGGTACAGACTCCTATTTGGACAGAGGTGACAATTGTCAAGAGAAGGCATCAGCCCTAACATTATTACTACCAGGCAGGTAGCAGACCACATAATTAAACCGAGACAAAAATAGCGCCCATCTAGCCTGTCAGGGCAACAAATGTTTTGCTTCAGATAGATAAGTTAAATTATTGTGGTCAGTAAGAATGAGCACTGGTAGTACCCTCAAGAAGATGCCTCCATTCCTTGAGTGCCAAAATTATGGCCAGTAATTCCCTGTCGCCAGTTTCATAATTGCACTCTGCTGGAGACAATTTCTTAGAGAAGAAACTGCACAGATGCAAGGAACCGTCAGGCGTAGGACATTGAGACAAGAGGGCACCCACTCCAGTCTCAGACGCATCGACCTCAAGAACAAAAGGCAGGGCAGGGTTAGGATGAGCCAGAACTGGAGCAGCAGCAAAGGCAGTCTTAAGACTATCCAAGGCCTTAATGACAGTAGGTGACCAATTGAGTGGATCATTCTATTTACGGGTCATGTCTGTGATAGGTTTGACCAAGGAAGGAAAGTTTTTAATAAACTTTCTATAGTAATTGGCGAACCCCAAAAAATGTTGAATAGACTGAAGACCAACTGGGCGAGGCCACTGCAGATAACTTGTCAGGATCCATGGAGAACCCTGCAATGGAGATAACATAACCTAGAAAGGTTACTTGAGTCTGAAGGCACTCACATTTCTCGAGTTTACAAAACAGGCCGTTCTCACGTAGTCTCTGAAGAACCCATGTAACATCAGAATGATGAGTCTCAAGCGGGGATGAGTGTATGAGGATGTCGTCTAAATACACTACAACACACTGTTGCAACATATCTCGTAGGACATCATTAATAAATTCCTGGAAAACAGCAGGAGCATTACATAGACCAAAGGGCATTACAAGATACTCATAATGCCCGCTCCTCGTGTTAAATGCTGTTTTCCATTGGTGGCCCTTCTTGATCCTAACGAGATTGTACGCTCCTCTCAAATCAAGTTTAGAAAATACCGTAGCTCCCTTGAGGCAGTCAAAGAGTTCCGTAATGAGTGGAATAGGGTAAGCATTCTTAATGGTAAGACGATTAAGACCCCTATAATCGATGCATGGTCTTAACTCGCCACCCTTTTTCTTTACAAAGAAGAAGCCAGCCCCTGCAGGAGAGCAGGATTTGCGGATTGTCCCCCGCGACAGAGCATCGGCAACATACTCCTCCATAGCACAATTCTCCACAACCGACAGAGGGTAAACCCGGCCCGAGGAGGAATGGCTCCAGGTTGCAGGTCTATGACACAATCGTAAGACCGGTGAGGAGGAAATCTCGGTACTCCTCTGGCAATTGAGATACAGAAGAAGTGCACAAGACTTTAACTAGTTTCCGAAGACAAGTGGAAATGCATTGTGGAGATCACAACAAAATTTCGGACCTGCGCCAGTCGAGACTAAGATTGTGCTTTTGGAGCCAGGGATAACCCAGAACGACTGGAAAATGCGGAGAATTTATCACCTGAAAGTGGAGGGTTTCAAAATGGAGAGCACCAACAGCCATGGATAACAGAGCGGTCTCGTGAGTAACAAGTGCGGGCTGAAAAGACCTGCCATCAATGGCCTCAATAGCAAGTGGAACAGACCGAGGCAGAACAGGAATGAAGTGCTTTGATGCAAAAGCACTGCCAATTAAATAGCCCGCAGCACCGTAGTCAACAAGAGCCTGGGTGACTATGGAGGAGTCCACTCAGGAACGGACAACGTTACCAAAGGTTTCTCCTTTAGCAGTTCTGGGGACGAGGATAAATCACCCAAGGTCTGCCCCCGACTGAACCTTAGGTGTGAGCGTTTTTCCGGCAGTGTAGGACAAGATTTCAAAAGGTGGCCCTATAACCCACAATAGAGGCAGAGCCCCTCCCTCCTCCTAAAGGCCCTCTCTGCCGTGGAGAGACATGTGAATCCCAACTGCATCAGCTCAGCAGTACCTGGTGACTCGGGACCAGGAGGCATGGGTGGAGAGGGAGGCATGGGTGCAGCCCTTCAACTTCACTATCTAATATCGACAAGGAAAAAGCAATGGGAATGCTGACAGCTCCAGGCCAACCCGTGTGTAGATCTAGTGGGGTCTGCCTGACTTTTTAGGGGGGAGCACTGTCACGGGTACCAGGCCGGCAAGGCTAAACCTCCACCCCCTACTACCCAGTCACTTCATTTTCATACTGGATTTTTGTCTTTTTAAGGCATTCACAATCTCCCAGACTCTTGGTTTTGCTTGTTTTGTGATCTTTACATCCTCACGGAAGAGCTGATCTCTGACCACCTAACCCATTTATGGCTGGCCGGGCTCCTGGAACTACTGGCCGCGCCTCCCTTAAAACCTGCTGACCCTCACCCAAGGCCGCTCCAGTGGCCCTTCACCCCAGAGCTCCGCTCTTTTGTGGGTTGGTACCCCATAGGGCGGGCAAGAGGTGGGATGATTGCCAGAGGGGAGCTCCTTTAGAAACTGGGAGTTTCGGACCCCCCTACAACTCCTACTTCCCATGGCTTTCCTGGTGTACTTTTGATCACCCGTAGCTCCGGCCCCCAGGAACAGATCATGTTGTTTTTTGGATTGTGACATCTAGGGGCCGAGAGCTTTCCAACGACACCCTGGAAGTGCCGCCACTCCACAGGGATCACCCCAGAATAACCACCTCCATATCGCTGGGACTCTATGGGACTAAAACTGCTATGGGGGGCGCCAGCCTGTCTGGAGGGGCGGGAATGGTGGGAGATCTAGGGGTCTGATAAGACTCCTTAGCAAGATGTGTTTGTGTATATAAGCAGGGTGTTTCCACAATAAAGTTGTTCTTTGTTTCACTGGTTCTTTCTGGTTATTTGGGTGGGCTCCGCTATAATAACGTTGCTCCGCTACATAGCAGCATGTTCCAGGTATAGGAAGGACCCTTCTGGTGGAGCTACCCAGTCGGGGTAGCCGGTGTCTGCCACAGCTGCCATGTTTGAACTAGTTTTCTATCTATCTCTGTCTTCTGCTGAGAACAATTAGAGAAAGATATATAAACCAGGCAAAAAAATAAACTTTGTGTTTTATATTTGTCCATAATTGTTCACAGGAGGACAGTAAGATAAGGTGAAAACTTAAGTTCAAACATTGCAGTGTCCATTACTTTACAGAAACTCAGTAGAATTTAGAAAACCAACAATTTTCAGTGTTAAATTATAGGAAAAGGGTACAAAATAAATAATGAAAAGTATATTGCAAAGATTTTTTAACTCACATAATTAAACATTTTATATTACATTCTCATACTGTTTAATATCCCTTTAATAAGATCCACTATCAGCCTTTGGTAGAATTGTAGAATCAAGACCATGCTGGCAAAGATGGAAATGATATTATTATTATGGATGCATGTAATTGGCTTGGGTATTATAATTAGTTTTATAGGTTGCGATATATAATGTTTATTGGGCAAGTGTACAGATTCATTATTCAGATTTGCAGTTGTCCTGCTCCTTCTATACATATGTTTGACTAGAATGACAGGCTTCTCAGGAGTGATGGGAACTAGGTGGAATATGATGCAAGCAAAACACACCTGCTGATTATTGATGGTGGTTCCTAATTTGCAGCAGTTTTTTATGAGGCTCTTACTGTTAATTAGCAATAGAAAAAAATAAATCACAAATGGTCACACAAGTCAATATGGCCTGAATATTTCAAAACTACTTGTACATAGAGTAATTTGCTAGGGAAAAAGGTAAAGAGGATTTAGTAAATAGGAATCTCAGATTACTAGTGGAGTGCTTCAGGCAATTCTGCTGGGGGCTTTTTTAGATGACTATGTCTGATATTATGTGCAGAATTGTGTTTCATTAGGCTATCCATACCAGTAAAAAATTAATAAAATTAAAGATTTAACCCCCCAAAAGTTTATTTACCTTACCTTCATTGCTGTCCTTCTCTGCCCGTTTTTTTCAACACCATGTAACGGGCTTGCTGTCTGATCACAGTGTACCTAATCTCAATGTTGAAATAAATGTAGCCTG
Source organism: Bombina bombina (assembly GCF_027579735.1). Classification (NCBI taxonomy): domain Eukaryota; kingdom Metazoa; phylum Chordata; class Amphibia; order Anura; family Bombinatoridae; genus Bombina; species Bombina bombina. Next base: position 1,232,872,041 of record NC_069499.1, read on the forward strand.
CTCCCGTGCTATGTACTGCTGTCAGCTGCTTTACCCAGTGTGGGATCGTGCTACATTTAGTTTAACAGCGCGATTGCATGTATAAAACTGCTTTCTTGATAAAAGCAGTTTATTTTTTTGCATGAATTTGTCTTTAAAGGGACATTAAACACTAAATACATGCTAGATAGAATGATACATTCAAAGAAAAGATTAGTCCATGAGTAACATGTAGATGTATTTTTTTAAAGTTTCATTAGTTGTTTAAAAAGTGACAAAATAAGTGTAAAGTTTTAGTATCTATAAAACACTGGGAGCTGCCATGTTGTAACTTGTGTTACCTTCTCTGCTGTGACCAATTAGAGACAGTTATAAATAGGTCACTAGAGTGTGCAGCCAATGGTTGTGCTGGATTTAACAGTGTTCTGCACTTCCATTTCTAACAGGAACTGAAAAGTTCACAATTTCAGAATGGAATTACAGGCAAAGAGGACAAAATAAATAATGAAAGTATATTGCAGAGCTGTTTTATATATACAATTTATCATTTTCTATGACCATCTCAAAGTGTTTAATGTCCCATTAATGTGTTCATCTGACAGGAGAATAGGTATGTACGTTTAAAACTGTGCAGTCTGGGAGAGGAACATTATAGTGCACAAGAAATACCCAAACAGGGTTACAAGGTTCCTGATTTTTTATCAAAAAAGTCTTCCATACATGAGCTTATGAACTTTCTGATCTGCACTAAAATATGCACTAAATATTTGATTAATTAAAAAGGTGTAATTTACTAAACACAGCTGACTTGACCACTGTCAGTAGATTTATACTAAAATGTTTTTTCAAAGTCTCATTGACACTAGACTCCACAGTGTATGTAATCCATATAACATATTTTACAAGGATGATTTTGAGTACACATAATGCCCATACATGAGAAGCATACAGATCTCAGCAAGCACAGCACAAGCAGCAGAAAATGTTGTCACTCATTCACAGTGCGTATCGTTCATTGACAGCCATCTCTCGTTTTATGGCTGCGGTAAAACTCCCCAGTCAATCGAAGCCTTTAATAGCTCTAAACTTTAATAATAAATATTATTGAATGGTGGGATATTAAAGCAATTCATTCTTGGCAAACGCAAGGGCGGATTTGATTTGATTCTCCCCCTTACCCAGAACGCTCGTGCTGAAGAAAATGCTACTACTTTTATTCTGTAGATTTTAATATTGTCCTGCTGCTCCTTTAGGCCCTATAAAATAAAAGCTCTGAGTATTCATTTTCGCGGAGAGCTGATTATTCCCAGATGTGCTCTGTGTGCATGTTTGTGTATTTGAGTGTCTCTGTCTATAAAATATCTGTTCACATATTTAGGTGTTTGTATACTGTGGAAACTACGCGAGTATGTCTGTATATATAGGTAAATCTATCCATGCAACTATATTAAGTTTAGTGTTTGTATTGTTTTTTTCAACTTCAGAATGCCTTTCCGTCTGAGGTTCATTTTATACAAGCAAAGAAATTCTTTGGTATTGTAGATCCTGGGCTAAGTTTATAAAATGAATAGATTTGCTCCTAGAGACTAAAATATCTGTTTCATTATTTGCTTATGTGTGTTGATGTAGATGTGTGTCACTGTATGTTGGCATGCTTGATTTGTCATTGAACAAACGACACAGCTATCTATAGCTACCATTTCTCGTTAGTGCCTGTCGGACTGTTCGAGTCAAGTCATTTTGCAATGCAGTTCACACTGTCTTACATTATGTGTCTTGCAAATAAATATTTAGGAAGACGTACCAGGGCTTTATAGTCTTATGTTTCTGTGCTAATTATTATTATTATAAACTCTCAGAATAAAGAGGGTTAACATCCCCTGATATAGGCAGATACCCCAGAGCTAGGGATAACAACAAATACAAACAAACAGAAGAAAAAAAGTTAGTTGGCACACTCTCATGGGCACAATATTGGGCAAATGATAAAAATAAAATTAAAGCGACATGACATTTACAGTTTTAAACAACTTTCCAATTTACTTATTATTATTATTATTATTATTATTATTATCAATTTGCTTCCTTCTCTTGGTATCCTTTATTGAAGGAGCAGCAATGCACTACTGGGAGCTAGTTGAACACATTAGTAAGCCAATGACAACAGGCATATATGTGCAGCTTCTTATCAGCGGCTAGCTCCCGACTCTTGAGCTACCTTGGTATGCTTTTCAACAAAGGAAAGGATACCAACAGAACAAAGCATTAGATAACAGAAGTAAATTGGAAATTGTTTAAATTTCTATGTGTTCCTGAGTGGATATATAGGTATCTGTTTTTATATATATATATATATATTAAAATTATGGGGGGAGAAAAAAAACTTAAATTAAAATCCTCCATGTCTCAAAAATTAAATCAATGTAAATATTTACATAGGAAATTAGTACATCTAGGCAAGTATCCCCACTTGCTTTTCCAGGGAAATTCTTAATATACGTTTCCAATGCACAAGAGAATTGTGGGTAAGATATGCAAATTCTCAGTTTTTTTGCTTCAAAAATACTGTTTTGACACAGCGATCCTTTTAAACAGGATTATGACAGCAAACCAGAAATAAAAGGATCGCTGTGTCAAAACAGTATTTTTGAAGCAAAAAAGCTGAGAAATTGCATATCTAATTTGCATATCTTACCCACAATTCTCTTGTGCATTGGAAACATTGTATATTAAGAATTTCTGGGGAAAAGCAAGCGGGGATACTTGCCTAGATGTACTAATTTCCTATGCAAATATTGACATTGATTTTATATATATATATATATATATATATATATATATATATATATATATATTACAGGTTATACTAATATGTATACAGTTATTGTCCATTCAATCGTAAAACCCATACCCGGCTACATTGTCAGATCCTTATTTACCTGTCCCTACTTTACTGATCCAATTTAGGCCCCTGGGAACAATTAAAAATTTAGGATACACCTCATGAGCTAGTGTTAACATTTAAGAACCAGCTACAAACACAGAAAGGGAAAATGCTTTAGTCAGGGTGCATTCTTCAAAGCAGTCAGTGAAGCAAAAAGCAGCTGTACAAAACCCCATAGAGTGAAAAAACACAGGAAAATGTCAGTGCAGTGCCACTGAGAGAGGAACCATTGGTAGCGGTGGGGCCAAAAATGATGATAAGAAAACTATTAGCTTTGTTTTAATCATATCACTTGGATTGATAAATTAACCCTTTCTCTACTAAAAGACATTTTGGACTTAGGTTTTTCGAGTGAATAGATCAACAAGTACAATCTTTACTTTTTTAAAACTAAGATGATAAATTCTTTCAGTATCCTACAACTTGGAAATATAAATGCTAACTGAACAAGTCATTCAAGTATAAAGGTTATGATTGAACTGCCAGGGCAGTAAATTCTGACTCCCATGGACTTAAACTTCACAGACAAAAAAGTCTTTGTTATCCAGCACAGAGAAGTGAGCCCTAAACACATGGGTGTTGTTAATAACACTGTTTTACATATCAAGATGCCAACAATAGGGACGTAAAGAGGCAGAAAAGCTCTCGAGTTTCTGTTAGACATGGTTTAAATTCTGACATTTCTATAATGTTCTTGCCTTCAAAATCAGTGTTTTGAGTTGAAATGACCTAAATTGCATCGTTCAGCACCCTGGTTTCCCTTGTTCAGAAAGGAATTTGGTTTAATTGCACCATTAAATGGAGATTAAGGGCTAGATTTATTAAGCCCCTACGGCAGCAAGTTCTCTCAAGAACTTGCTGGGATTTATCAAGCAGCGGTCACCAGACCGCTGCTTCCCTAACATCTACGCCACCTCTATTGTGGCGAAATTCAATCTCCTCGGTCGAGTCCGACCAAGGAGATTGACAGCTCCTGCCCGCGCGTGATTGGCTGTGCGCGGGCAGGGGGCGGGATTGCACGCGAGCGCTAAATTGCGCTCGTGTGCAATGTTAATTACCTGCAGGTAATTTCGCCTCGCCATAGGCGAGCTGAGGCGTACAGGGGTGTGTATACGCGCCCCTGTACGCCTCAGCGTTGATAAATCTAGCCCTAAACACCAAACATTATTTTGTGATTCAGGCCAAGCATACCAATTTAAAAAGTTTCCAATTGACTTCTGTTACGTTACCATATTTACTTCTTTCGATTTGTTCCCATGGTAGTCTTTGTGGAGGAAATATATAGGTAGTTGTCTGGACCACTACATGCTGCCATTTAGTACTCTTGCAAACTGAAAACTGCCCTCTCAAACAGGGCTTTAGCTATTTTGCAGGGGTTAAACAAATACCCCAAGATCATAAGTGCAGCGCAACTGGTGAAGTGGGCTATAAATATTAATATCCATTATGTTAGCTGCACAAAAATGCCAGCAGTATGGATGCGCAATATATTGCGCGCCAACAGTGTTAACGCTCCATACAACTTGCATTTTGTTGTGCCCACTTGTAATCTAGGCCATAGAATTGAGGGACAGTAGTGCAAAAATGACACTCACTAATTCATTCTGTGTAGATGTAGGCAGATGACTACAATGCCTCTTTTATATGTTTTCTTTCTGTGTCACCCCATGATCATCCCCTCTTCCTGCGTCCCTGTTATATGTATCACCCCTTACAGATCATTCACCCTCTTTCTCAGCCTCCTGGATCTCATCTAAATTTAAAAAAAAATGTTGTGTTTTGTTTAGTTTTAAATGCTGTCTTTGTGTATATGATTATCTACTGTACATTTGAAGGTGTTAATAAAGCTTGCAAAAAAAAAAAAAAAAGTAAAGTTTTCATCAGCAAACTTTTATGAACCTCTGGTCTAACTCATACTATAATGTATATATTAAACCCTGACACAAAATGTGACTTTTCTATTACACCATTAAACAGCAGATTCAATATATATTGTCAAAAGTAAAGCAAATTAATGAACCATGGAAGTTGATTAAATCTATACATATGGTTTAAACAGATACAATTGAAAATAATAATACAAAAAAGAATGACAATTCTTTCATTAAAATACAATATATCTGAAATCTCCAAAAGCAAATAGCTTAAAAAGGGCATGACGAGGTACAAAACTGTCAGGAGATTTATTGCTGGTGTGCGTAAACTAGAAAAAGGGTCTTTATTAATTGTCATATTTCTTTCATTTCAATCTGATCCTTCAACTCCTCAATTTGAAGTTATAAAATTTCAAAAGAACGTTTCAGAATCAAGAAAATTGTAGCGTACAAAAAAAGAGAGAGCATGCAAAGGCCTATAAATCAACTCTTCAGCGATAGTATATTAAATGATAACCTTGTCATATTTAATGTCACCGCAGAAGAATGTATGGAGCCATTGTCCCTTCTAGAAAATCAGAGGAAAGGAATTAGTGGAGCCTGACTGTTCTTAAAATAAACTTGCTTTAAATCAGTTAGTAGCATTTATTTCTTTATGTTTGGTCTAAAGGGTTTTACAGCTGGCTGCAGAAGGGACTTATTATGTGTTGCTTCCGAAGAATGACAATGTTAAAGGGATACTGCAACTATATCCTGAGAATTTTATAGGGACGCTGCAAGAACACTGTGAAATAGAAATGTTTTGTAACCAAATAAAAGTATTTATAAACATAAAGGTAATTTAACACACCTACCAACATTTGTGGCTGGGTATTAGGAACTTTGGCTGATTGGGGCCAGTAGCCATTTTGCAGGAGGAGCTGTGTTGGGAGGGGGTGGGGTTGTGGGGTGTCTGGGAGGTCAGTGGGTGTGTCTGGGCAGTCAGTGGATGTGTCTGGGTGGTTATTGCTGTGTCTGGGTAGTTTGTGGGTGTGTTTGGGGCAGTTTGTGGTCCTTTTGGGGTACTCTGTGAATGGAGCTAAGGGAAATTCTACAAATAGGGACATATAACTGTGTACCTGTGTATAAAGAATGTGGAATATACAATGTAATTGACTGAATGAAAACCTCAAATCCAAAACCTCAAAATCAAAATTCTCAGAGGCAACTTCAAAAACACAATGTAAAGAAAAACCTTTGAAATGAAAATGATAATGCACTTCAACTTGTTTAATTCTTGACTAAATGTGGACTCTGGGTTCTTAACACATTATAAACATTTTTTTGTAATGTACTTTCATTCAGTCAATTACATTGTATATTCCACATTCTTTATATATAGGTACACAGGTAAGCCTATGTCCACACTTTTGCCTTTTTTTTTTTTTTTTTACTTTTGTATTCCCCCTGTATATACAATTTCACATCTTTATAGATATTGATACAATGTTGATATATAACTTTATGTCAGTATATGCTCTATGTATAGCTATATATTTCCCCTGTCTGTTCTCTTACACTGGACACTGTCTGCCTGTTACCTAAGCCCCCCTCATGATTTTTACGACACCTCCTCCTCTCCTGCACTTTCTGTCCTTTTAGCTAATCTGTGTTTTAAGATATAATCTGTAAATTCCATTGAATTGGTCAGTATTGTTTCAGACTTGATAAAGGAAGGAACTCTTCCGAAAGCTTGTCAATTTATAAATGTATAGTTAGTCCAATAAAAAAAGTATCATTGCTCAATGCAATACTCTTGTTATTTTGATACAACATTTCATAAATATAAATATTTTAAATGTAGTGCAACTCTAATGTTTTCTTGGCAAATTATCATTAAGGCATATTCATTTTGATACCTTTATTAAGTATATCTACAAAACAGTCTGAATTCTTCATAATTCAACAAGATGCTAGAAAGATTATTAAGGGATTTTAGTCTGTGCTGATTCAATAGCGTCATGCTGTTCCTTCAAATTGTTTTGGCCTCTTATTCCAAAAATTAAAAATGTATCCCCCTACTTTGCGCCCCGTTGATAAAAACATTGTGACCTCAAGTATTTATAAGCATTAGTTATGACATGATACAGGTCATAATCTGTGAACTCACTGGTGACAAATCAAAAACAAAACCAGCAATGACATTGATGTTTTATTTATATATATATATATTATGTATTTGTAAGTAATAGTGTTAATTAAACTAAATGTTCCGTCCTCCATTTTTGAAGAGGGCATAGTCTCAAAAACTCATTGTCCATATACATGGAATCCATTTTGGAAGAGGGCAGATACATGTTGTGACTTATTATCCTTAAAATGATATGCGTCCTCCATTTTTGAAGAGAGCATAGTCTCAAAAACTCATTGTCCATATACATGGAATCCATTTTGGAAGAGGGCAGATACAAGATGTAACTTATTATCCTTAATATGATATGCATATCTGATTACATATGCAGTAAGTCAAAATATTAGAAAGTAATTTCATCAGAAGGAAGAATTTACATTGTTTCATATTTAAACGGCAATTGGTACAAAGTTACATAATAGTATTTCACTAATTGTGAAAATTTCTTAAAAGACACTTTAAACACAATTTGATTTTTTAGCAAAATAGAGGAATAGTCTATTTCTAATATGTGATTACATAGTGCTCTTCCTTATTCTATTCTTAGATGTAACAACAATAACTAGCAAATACTAAAAATGACTATAACATAAAGTATACTTATAACACATTTAGGTCTTCAATTTACAATAACCACTTATTACTAAGTTTCAAACATTGGGTGACTTTCCTAATTCCTATGAATTCTAAATGTTTAAGTTCATAATAGGGATCCTAAACATTTAGAATTCATAGGAATTAGGAAAGTCATCCAATATTGGAGAGGAGGAGATACAATACAAGACCTAGGACAATTAGAGATTAAATGAATTTATATCCTATATATTTTAGTGCCCTATGGCTTGAACAAAGACTTTGAGTTACATCATTTCTTGAATTAATTTGGAGTTTCCCATTTTCGTTTTTCCCTCCTTCTAATTCCATTTTATATTAACCTGTAAGTCCCTAATAGATCTATCTGCCATACTGGATTCTGTATTTCTAGTTCATGTCTGAAACTTAGTAATAAGTTGTCATTGTAAATTGAAGACCTAAATTTATTATAAGTATACGTGACGTTATGGTCATTTTTAGGATTTGCTAGTTATTGTTGTTACATATAAGAATAGAATATGGAAGAGCACTATGTAATCACATATTAGAAATAGACTATTCCTCTATTTTGGTAAAAATCAATTGGTGTTTAAAGTGTCTTTTAAGAAATTTTCACAATTATTGAAATACTATTATGTAACTTTGTACCATTTGCCGTTGAAACAATGTAAATTCTTCCTTCTGATGAAACTACTTTCTAATATTTTGACTTACTATATATGTAATGAGATTTGCATATCATGTATCTGCCCTCTTCCAAAATGGATTCCATGTATATGGACAATGAGTTTTTGAGACTATGCCCTCTTCAAAAATGGAGGACGGAACATTTAGGCACAGACCAACGACATCAGCAGACACGACCAATAGGAGGATCATCCACCATATATCACCACCAGAGAAGAAGACGCACATCATTCCACTTCCTTGAAAAAAGCCGTATGCTTACAGTGAAACGTACACCGGAACATCAGCAAACGCCACTACTGCGCTCTTACGAAAAAGTCACCAGGACAGATATCGAGTGTTTATCACTTACCCGGCGAGAGTTAGTATAGCCATCAGGCACGCCATCTACCTCCATCCGAGAACGGGTTGTGATATCACTCCTACTAAAGCATTGCATGTGGACAGATATCCGAGTGACTATATGTATTGGCTTTTGAAGAATTGTTATGTTTTTAAATAAAAAGCTATTTACCTAAAGCAGCGGCCTGCAATTGGTGTTATACTGGGACCTGGCAGTATAAAACCAGGTGTGCGTCTAAACCTAGAGCCCGGCTGGCTCTACAAAGTGTGAGTGACCTCTTGGCAGGACCACCGGTGTGAATATTATCTCTTAAAAAAATGTATTGCACTATATTTTCTTTTTCTTGTTTTTGAGGCGAGAAACTACTTAAATCACTAAGATCGAGGAGAACTTCACCGATTACACATATCCTTAAAATTGTATTAAACCACATTTGATTTGTTTAGTTTTTATTCTTATTATTACCAATATACCAAGCGATTTTTGTACTTATTTATTACTGTATAGATAATGAGATAAAAATAGTAGCTATACATGTGTGTATGTGTATATATAAATATATATGTGTTTGTGTGTATATTTATGTATATATATATACATATTCAAATGGTATTCACCATGCATCCCGTAATTATTATTTATTTTAATAATGAACACATCTTCAATGTGTGTTCTTTAAACCATGAAACCCTGTTTCAATTGCTTTTTGTGTTTATTTGCATTGAAGTCTCTAGTATTATGATCCCAGCGACCTACTATTTCTGCTTTTATCATTTCAAAGTGACAGCATTGCCTGTGGACAAACTACAAAGCTCCAACACCGTTCTTGTGTGCATGGGGTTCTTCATTTTCAACACATTTGGCTCAAGGTTGTCCTAATCATAGTAGGGTGTTAATGTTCAAGGGTGAGCAGTTTTTTTTTTTTTTTGCTCTTCTTTTTTGTACCAACGTTCCAAATTCAGCTCTTAACGACTTCCAGGTGCACCCAGATACACTGCAAGTTTGGCTGAGTTTTTGCAAATTTTGGGAGGGAGCCTTGAAAAACACTGAGAAAACTTTGAAGTTACTGCAGTTATGTTTGTTAAAAGGAAGCTACAGAGAAGGGCCTTCTAGCCTGCAATTCAAGAAGGAAAAATATTTGAAGCAAGTGGCTTTTCAGCACCGCATGTTAGTACTGGAAAAAAGTGTTAATTCTTCTAAAGTTTGAAAGTAAAAAGTAAACGGGCGCCTTTTTTTGCTGAGATCCGCACCAGAAGTAACATCTGGACGTGTGTTGGAACACCATGAATTATTATTTTATTGGAAGTGTGGGTTTTTGCTTTCGTGGTCAGTTCATTCATGTTAAGTTCATTTTCATGACAGCATTTGTTGAAAACGTGATAAATGAATATTCCCATATCTCTTTATTATTAAGGCCTTCCCATTTGATTTGCAAAAGTATCCTAAATGCTTTTTTCACTTTATTTTCAGTGATGTGAATTGTAGGTGTTCTTAGCTCCATTAGTGAATTACATTTTTAATGGAACATAAAAGTGCAAAAAAGAAAATGCTCTGATGTTAGACGATTTTATTTTATTATTTTCCCAATTTTTTTTGCATATAACTATGAGATGAGTGAAACACATAGCTAAAGTCAGCTCCAGAGCAGAAAGTAATTGCTGGGACCTACTGGGACACATCTATTGAGCCAATGACAAATGTGCTAGTTCCCATCAGTGCATTGCTGCTCGTACTTAGGTATGTGTTTGAACAAAGAATACCAAAAGAACAAGGTCAATTTCACCATGGAACTATAATAAAATGTATTTGGACACATCGTACGAAGCCTGTGCGGACAAAGTTCCCAACTTGAGAAATGCCTGCCAATCACCCTAAACAAACGTGTTTGAAGTGTTTGAAGTGATTTTTATCCACCAACTCAGAGGTGGCGGAGATGTTATTTGTAAGAAGTAATCTCTAGAAGAAACACTATATACACAAGAGAGCAAGCTTTAAAGGGATTGTAAATTTTGGTTATTCAGATAAAGCATGCAATTTTAAGCAACTTTTCAATATAATTCTGTATATCGTTGTTTAAAAGCATATACCTAGATTACGAGTTTTGCGCTATAGAGGGTGTGAAACTAATGGAACAAAAGTTGCGTTATTTCAACCTCCATAGCGCTGCCATTACAAGTTTCTGAAAAGCCGCCTTGTGCGTGTGATATGGTGGCGATAAGCTCCATACCGCACAATATCCAAGGGCTGTGAATACGTGCTCGTGCACGCTTTCCCCGTAGACATCAATAGGGTGAGAGTGTTAGAGAAAAACACCTGAAGCGCAGAATGAAAAGCTCCGTAACGTAAAAAAAAGTTATGTTTAAACCTAACACCCTGACATAAACCCAAAGTCTAAACACACCTAATTTGCCGCTACCGACATCGCCATCACCTAAATAAAGTTATTAGCCCCAAATCTGTTGCTCCCGAAATTGCTGCCACTAATAAAAGTTATTAACCCCTATTCTGCCACTCCCTGACATCGCCGCCACTATAAAAAAGTTATTAACCCCTATTCTCTGCACCCCAACATCGCCAACACTTTAATAAAGCTATTAACCACTATTCCACCGCTCCCCAACATCGGCGCCACTAAATAAAGTTATTAACCCCTAAACCTCTGGCCTCCCACATCACTGCCACTAAATAAACCTATTAACCCCTTAAACCACCAGCCCCCCACATCGCAAAAAACTAAATTAAACTATTAACCCCTAAACCTAACAACCCCCTAACTTTAAATTAAAATTACAATATCCCTATCTTAAAATAAATAAAAACTTACCTGTGAAATTAAAAAAAACTAAATTTAAACTAACAATTAACTTAAAATAACTATTATACTAAACTATTATACTAAAATTAAAATAACTACCATTTAAAAAAAACTAAATTACACATTAAAAAAAAACTAACACTACTAAGAAAATTTAAAGGGACATGAAACCCAAAACAATTCTTCCATGATTTAGACACAGCATACAATTTTAAACAACTTTCCAATTTACTTAAATTATTTAATTTGCTTCCTTCTCTTGTTATCTCTTGCTGAAAGGTTTATCTAGGCAAGCTCAGGAGCAACAGAGAACATAGGTTCTAGCTGTTGATTGGTGGCTGCATATATATATTGATTGTGATTGGCTCACCCATGTGTTCAATTAGAAACCATTAGTGCATTGCTGCTCCTTCAATAAATGATACTAAGAGAATGAAACAAATTAGAACATAGAAGTAAATTAGAAAGTTGTTTAAAATGGTATCCTCTATCTGAATCATAATAAAAATAAGGAGAAAAGGAACAGGGGCATTAATATGGCACACTTAAGGGGATTGTCCTCTCATAACATGAAGGGGAGGTGATTATGTAGTGTGATACTATGAAGTTAATTTAAAACTTAACATTTATTAATGATTAGATAAAATATTATCAATGTTGTGGACCATGCCACTTTTAAATAAAACACATAAATAAATTGTTTGACATATTCATAACCAAAAAAGTAGCTCAAAATAAATAGAAAAGAAAAAAAAGAAATATATACATGCACTGCGAGCTCTCTGGTATAGGAGTAACCTCCTATCAGTTACAAAATTAATTATTTAGTGCCAAGGTAAATGGTGTAGTAAAACTATCGTTTCCATAAGTAGCCGCAGCAAGCTAAGGTGGAAGTGTAAGAAACATAAACTATTATCAACAATGCTTCTATTGCCTTTAAGGTAGTTACACTATTACCAGTTTCCACACTCTCCTATTCCCAAGCAAGCTGAGTGTTTACACCATTATAGGTGCCCTAAAAGAGGGCCAACAAATATTCCATATGATAGTTATATTTTTTTAAAAACCTTTACCCGGTAAGCTATTATTATCCTAATTAACAACAGAGAGCGCAGTGCAAACGGCCTAACGCGCGTTTCGCATACGCTTTTTCAAAGGCTGACCCGATCACCTCCCGGGATTTCCTTTTGTAGGTCCACTGACCAATCCTAGTCCGTTATTTTGACAGACGGGTCTAACCATCCAATCGCATGTAGCCATCTGCGATTGGTTAGCCTTTGAAAAAGCGTATGCGAAACGCGCGTTAGGCCGTTTGCACTGCGCTCTCTGTTGTTAATTAGGATAATAATAGCTTACCGGGTAAAGGTTTTTAAAAAAATATAACTATCATATGGAATATTTGTTGGCCCTCTTTTAGGGCACCTATAATGGTGTAAACACTCAGCTTGCTTGGGAATAGGAGAGTGTGGAAACTGGTAATAGTGTAACTACCTTAAAGGCAATAGAAGCATTGTTGATAATAGTTTATGTTTCTTACACTTCCACCTTAGCTTGCTGCGGCTACTTATGGAAACGATAGTTTTACTACACCATTTACCTTGGCACTAAATAATTAATTTTGTAACTGATAGGAGGTTACTCCTATAACAGAGAGCTCGCAGTGCATGTATATATTTCTTTTTTTTTCTTTTCTATTTATTTTGAGTTACTTTTTTGGTTATGAATATGTCAAACAATTTATTTATGTGTTTTATTTAAAAGTGGCATGGTCCACAACATTGATAATATTTTATCTAATCATTAATAAATGTTAAGTTTTAAATTAACTACATAGTATCACACTACATAATCACCTCCCCTTCATGTTATGAGAGGACAATCCCCTTAAGTGTGCCATATTAATGCCCCTGTTCCTTTTCTCCTTATTTTTATTATATCATATTTGGCATTAGGCACTACCTTATCCAGTACATAGGTTTATCTGGACTTAGGTTTGTGATTGTCACCTCGAGTTCTTTCCCACCTTTCCCTTTAGGTTAAAAGGGTATTTTCTAATCTATCTGAATCATGAAATAATTGTTTTGGGTTTCATGTCCCTTTAAGTCTAAAATTACAAAAAAAAAAAAATACTAAATTACAAAAAATAACAAACACTTAATTACGAAAAATAACAAGCAAAATTATCCAAAATAAAAACAATTACACCTAATCTAATAGCCCTGTAAAAAAAAAAAGAAAAAAAAAAAAAAGGGCATTCAGCTCATTTACATTGCCATGAAAAGGGAATTCAGCTCTTTTACATAAATCCCAAACCCTAATCTTAAAAAAAAAAAAAACACCCAAAAAGATTTGAAAAAAACCTAATTCTTACCCCCAAAGATCCACTCACAGTTTCTGAAGTCCGGACATCCAGGTGGCGAGAAGTCTTCATCCAGGCGGCGAGGTCTTCATCCATCCCGGGGGCGTCTTCTATCTTCATCCAGGCGGAGTCTTCTATCTTCATCCTGGCGGCATCTTCTATTTTCATCCCCGTGGTGCAGAGCGGGTCCATCCTTGAAGACATCCGGCGCGGAGCGTCCTCTTCATATAGTCACTGCCGTACACTGAATCTTTAATGCAAGGGAGCCTTTTCAAAATGGGGTCCCCTGCATTCCTATTGACTGATTTGATTTTTGAAATTCAAATCAGCCAATAGGATGAGAGCTACAGAAATTCTATTGGCTGATTTGAATAGTCAGTTTAGGGGTTAATAGTTTAATTTATTAGTGGCGATGTGGGGGGCTGGTGGTTTAGTGTTTAATCGGTTTATTTAGTAGTGGCGATGTGGGGGGCTGGCGGTTTAGGGGTTAATAGGTTTAGTTAGTGGTGGCGGTGCCGGGGAGCGGCGGAATAGGGGTTAATTACTTTATTATAGTGGCGGGGTTAATAAATTTTAAATAGTGTTTGCGATGCTTGAGGGCCTCAGTTTAGGGGTTAATAGGTAGTTTATGTGTGTTAGTGTGCTTTTGTGAAACATTTTTGTGGAGCAAAAATCATAACTACTGCTTTCAGATAGCCGAATGGATCATGTCGGTATAGGTTGTACGCAAGCATTTTAGCCTCATCGCTCAACTTGTAATACCAGCGCTATGGAAATCCCACGCAAAAACCTCATATTTTTGAGTGCGGGATTAACGTTGTGTTAAAGGCTAAAATGCTTGCGGTATAGCTATACCGACAAGACTCGTAATGGCTGCGTTACTGTTTTTACACTGAAATGGCCATTTTTTTCAGCATTAAAACCGTAACACAAAACTCGTAATCTCGGTGATTCTTAGGTAGGCTCAGGAGCAAAAGTAAACTACTGGGAGCTAGTTGTTAATTGGTGGCTGCATATATCTGCATCTTGTGATTGGCTCACCCCGTGTGTTCAGCTAGCTCCCAGTAGTGCATCACTGATTCTTCAACAAAGGATACCAAGATAAGGAAGCAAATTTGATTATAGAAATAAAATGAAAAGTTCTTGTATGGTTTATCTAAATCATTAATTAAAAATTGTAGGTCTCATGTGACTTTAAGGTTAAGGTACTCCTTGTGGTATCTTCGCTATCAGTAATGTGAATTGACACATTGTAAATCCTTGTTGTACGCTTTAAAGGGACATAATACTCATATGCTAAATCACTTGAAACTGATGCAGTATAACTGTAAAAAGCTGACAGGAAAATATCACCTGAGCATCTCTATGTAAAAAAGGAAGATATTTTACCTCACAATCGCCTCAGCTCAGCAGAGTAAGTGCTGTGTGAAAAGTTATACTCAGCTGCTGTCCAGCTGCAGGTAAAAAAATAAAATAAAATGAAGAATTGAACAGCAACCAATCAGCATCAGCAGTGCTGAGGTCATGAACTCTTTTACTGTGATCTCATGAGATTTCACTTAACTCTCGTGAGATTTCATTGTAAACTTCCTTACACTGAATAGGGAAATAAGATGAATGTGCACGAATGCTCGCTCCTTCCGCTGTCCCGGAAAAGACATACTGATTTCTTGCTTAGAAATCCTTTACAATGGGATGTGGCTACTGAGGAACTTTTGAGGTAAAATATCTTTCTTTTTTACATAAAGATGTTCAGGTGATATTTTCTAGTCAGCTTTTTACAGCTATACTGCATCACTTTCAAGTGTTTAAACATTTGTGTATTATGGCCCTTTAACTGTAAATATGTTGGCCTCACATTAGATGAAAAATTGCAGAACCCTTACAATAAATTCCATTTCTTTGAGAGTTCCTGGAAACAGTTAACAGACATAATCAATAGTATGTTGAGACTATGGGGCCAATTTATCAATACGCTGTCGACATTTAACATTGCACAAGCAGTTCACCAGAACTGCTTGTGCATTGTTACCCCCTGCAGATTCTCGGCCAATCGGCTGCTAGCAGGGAGTGTCAATCAGCCTGATCGTATAGGATCGGGCGGATTGCAGACCGCAGCCTCAGAGGCAGCAGACCAGTTGTGGAGCAGCGGTCTTAAGACCGCTGCTTCATAACTGCTGTTTCCGGCAAGCCTGAAGGCTCGCGTGGGAAACAGGGGCATCAAGCTCCATTCGGCCTCTATATACCAACTGAAATAAAACAAATTTGTTTTCTAAAGCTGGATGATTTTTAGTATAAGTGTTTACAACTATAAATGAGACCTAAATGGGATCATTTTAAAATAATTATTCCTTTGTTACAATACCAGAAAAAATATGATACATTTGTCATTTAAAATCACATGCGTGATATGTCA